>NC_063046.1:42712004-42827004 GCF_018812025.1 Megalobrama amblycephala | reverse complement strand
CCGCCTTCAATTTTCAGCTCACCTCTTTGATCTCTTCCTGAAGGTCACATGGGATTGCATCAATCCAAAATACAAACTGAAGAAGAAGAACTACAAGAACTCTGGGTTGGTTATTCTCAGTGATCTCAAGGTAAGAGCCTGACAGTTTGTGTGCATGCAGAGAGAGCTTTATAGATATGCCATCCCTGTTTTAGAAGTGCTAGTACTGCACAATACTGGCCAACAGGCTGTCAATGAAAAGACAGCAGAGTTATTATTGTTGTGGGTGGGTGTGACAATCAAGCTTAGCCTAAACACATTAGCGGGGTGGGAAGAGGCTAATGCATTCATCTTGTTTGTGCACATTCATGTAGGGAAGATTTTTTATTTATAGAGCTGTTTAAGTCTGTTTTGTTATCCTTTTCACATTTATCAACTGAGATTGAGAATTGTGTTCTTTTTGTGTTTGTTTTTTATTAAGGGACATTGATTGATTAATATATATATATATATATAGATATATTAGGCAGCAAGTGAACATTTTGTCCTCAAAGTTGATGTGTTAGAAGCAGGAAAAATGGGCAAGCGGTAAGGATTTGAGCGAAGTTTGACAAGGGCCAGATTGTGATGGCTAGACGACTTGGTCAGAGCATCTCCAAAACTGCAGCTCTTGTGGGGCGTTCCCGGTCTGCAGTGGTCAGTATCTATCAAAAGTGGTCCAAGGAAGGAAACAGTGGTGAACCGGCGATGGGGTCATGGACGGCCAAGGCTCATTGATGCACGTGGGGAGTGAAGGCTGGCCCGTGTGGTCCGATCCAACAGACGAGCTACTGTAGCTCAAATTGCTCAAGAAGTTAATGCTGGTTCTGATAGAAAGGTGTCAGAATACACAGTGCATCACAGTTTGTTGTGTATGTGAGCTGCATAGCTGCAGACCAGTCAGGGTGCCCATGCTGACCCCTGTCCACCACCGAAAGCAGCCAACAGTGGGCACTGTGAGCATCAGAACTGGACCACGGAGCAATAGGAAGAAGGTGTACCTGGTCTGATGAATCACGTTTTCTTTTACATCACATTGATGGCCGGGTGCGTGTGCGTCACTTACCTGGATACACTATGGGAAAAAGGCAAGCTGGCAGAGGCAGGGAGATGCTTTGGGCAATGTTCTGTTGGGACCGCAACTTACAGGACTTAAAGGATCTGCTCTGCTGCTAACATCTTGGTGCCAGAAACCACAGGACACCTTCAGGGGTCTGGTGGAGTCCATGCCTCAACGGGTCAGGGCTGTTTTGGCAGAAAAAGGGGGACCAACACAATATTAGGAAGGTGGTCATAATGTTATGCCTGATCATATACAAACCCGATTCCAAAAAAGTTGGGACACTGTACAAATTGTGAATAAAAACAGAATGCAATGATGTGGAAGTTTCAAATTTCAATATTTTATTCAGAATACAACATAGATGACATATCAAAAGTTTAAACTGAGAAAATGTATCCATAGCATCACACATCTCAAAAAAGTTGGGACAAGGCCATGTTTACCACTGTGTGGCATCCCCTCTTCTTTTTATAACAGTCTGCAAACGTCTGGGGACTGAGGAGACAAGTTGCTCAAGTTTAGGAATAGGAATGTTGTCCCATTCTTGTCTAATACAGGCTTCTAGTTGCTCAACTGTCTTAGGTCTTCTTTGTCACATCTTCCTCTTTATGATGTGCCAAATGTTTTCTATGGGTGAAAGATCTGGACTGCAGGCTGGCCATTTCAGTACCCGGATCCTTCTTCTACGCAGCCATGATGTTGTAATTGATGCAGAATGTGGTCTGGCATTGTCATGTTGGAAAATGCAAGGTCTTCCCTGAAAGAGATGACGTCTGGATGGGAGCATATGTTGTTCTAGAACTTGTATATACCTTTCAGCATTGATGGTGCCTTTCCAGATGTGTAAGCTGCCCATGCCACATGCACTCATGCAGCCCCATACCATCAGAGATGCAGGCTTCTGAACTGAGCGCTGATAACAACTTGGGATGTCAATGTTTTCTGGAAGTATTCCTGAGCCCATGTTGTGATTTCCATTACAGTAGCATTCCTGTACGTGATGCAGTGCCGTCTAAGAGCCCGAAGATCACGGGCATCCAGTATGGTTTTCCGGCCTTGGCCCTTACGCACAGAGATTGTTCCAGATTCTCTGAATCTTTGGATGATATTATGCACTGTAGATGATGATAACTTCAAACTCTTTGCAATTTTTCTCTGAGAAGCTCCTTTCTGATATTGCTCCACTATTTTTCGCCGCAGCATTGGGGGAATTGGTGATCCTCTGCCCATCTTGACTTCTGAGAGACACTCTGAGAGGCTCTTTTTATACCCAATCATGTTGCCAATTGACCTAATAAGTTGCAAATTGGTCCTCCAGCTGTTCCTTATATGTATATTTAACTTTTCCGGCCTCTTATTGCTACCTGTCCCAACTTTTTTGGAATGTGTAGCTCTCATGAAATCCAAAATGAGTCAATATTTGGCATAACATTTCAAAATGTCTCACTTTCAACATTTGATATGTTATCTATATTCTATTGTGAATAAAATATAAGTTTATGAGATTTGTAAATTATTGCGTTCCTTTTTTATTCACAATTTGTACAGTGTCCCAACTTTTTTGGAATCGGGTTTGTAGTTGTATTTATATATGTATTCCACTTGTTGAGCTTTAGACAGATGCTGTGAAAGGGACGTGTGTGTGTGTGTGTGTGTGTGTGTGTGTGTGCCTGCTATCATCTCCATTTCTGACTGCCTTTTAGAAATCAATAGTTTCTATACAGTATGCTGCTGGACCTGAGTACATATTTCATTCTCATGTGTCAACATGTACAGAATGACAATAAATACCTTGAACAGATGAAATAAATGGATGAGAATAAATAAAAATAATAAAATAAATAGCATTTAAAAAATAATAATGACAATATATAATGGCAATAGTAATGGCAATAATTTTTATACAGAGTCCCCTCCAGGCATCTAATTTAACTGACAGGACCTTCTTGGTCCACCAGCTTCACCAGCACCAAACCAGCATAAACTAGTATAGAATAGAGTAAGAATTTATGCTGTATAACCAGTGTTGTGGGAAGTTACTTTTAAAATGCGTTACAAAATTGCGTTACTCCCTAAAACGTAACTTATTGCTGTACTTAGTTACTTTTTATGGAAAGTAATGCATTACATTACTTTTGTGTTTCTTTTTCTCACCTGGAATGGGCTTGTTTGTCTGTTTTAAATAACAAAAAGTAATATTTTGGCAAATGTAAAGGCCCTTTCACACCAAATGTGAAATGAATAAGCCTCAGGCTGAAGGAAATGCAAATTCACACCTGTATAGTAGAGGGCGCAGCTCAAACAAACCTTTCAGCTGTGCTGCCATTCTGAATTTTTCAGAACAATGGGACGCAGGAGAAGAAAGTTCAACAACAACTACAATAACCATCATGTTTACACAGCGCCCACAACTCCTCTGCCTCTTTCTCCCCATTTCTCTCAACATGGGGACAGAGGTGTCAGTCTATAATTGGGAAAACAAAGTAACTTACGTTACTTATTTGAAGTAGTAACTCAGATATTTTGTTGTAGATTTAAAAGTAATGTATTACTTTACTAGTTACTTGAAAAAAGTAATCTGATTACATATCTCACAATACTTGTAATGCATTACCTCCACTACTGCGTATAACCATACAAAAATGATTGTCTGTGGTGGTACCATGGTACAGTAATGGTATAATTTCATGGTATTTTCATGGGTTTCAGCAATTTCATGGTATCCCCCCAAAAAAACAAACAAACAAAAAAAACATGGTACCACTTTTCTTGGACACCATATGTTTTGATGTTTTGAATGCTATGTAAGTTGCTCTTTTTGTGAGTTGCTTCATATCTCATGTACAGTATGTGTGTGTTTGATATGGAGCTGAGTAAAATTCCAGAGGCTGAAATTTTGCAGATAGTTTTGCAAATAAATGTGGCAAGGTTTCTAAGACTTACCCTCCATTCTTCATTTGCAGCTTCACAGAGTCTATTCCTTCCTCGACTACATCATGGGGGGCTGCCAAATACACTTCACAGTAAGTGGGAACAGCAGTGCGCTCCACATTTAGCACCACAGTGCGATCCAGACCCTTCACAGATTTACTGCCCATGTTCTCCACCAAGCATGTAGATATTTTTGCCAGACGTGCTGGACCGGTAACTGCTTCCTCACAGCAAAGCAGCTCATTTATGGTAGATTATACATGATTTTGTGAGTCAGCCTGCAAAAGGTTTTTTGTCTTGTTCACTAGAAAAAAATAGCTAATTATCCTTAAAACAGGATCAGAATATGTTATTTCATCCCCATTCACGTTTGTCATTTTTTGTTACGTTTTTTGACCAGCTACTCTTGAGTTTTATTTTGAGTAAGAATGTGATTGTTTCACGGCTGGAGGCAACAGAACAAATTAATACCTCATCCAAACTGTTTTAAGTCCCCCACCTCATGCCCCCTTTTAGAGCAGTAAAATGGGCCAAGATTATTAATGAATCCAATCGAATATTCATTATTTAAATATCTGAATTCTCCCGTTGCCTGTTAAAATGAAAGAAAATCAGATGTCGAGGAGTGAAAGCCTCAGAGTGAATAGTTGGAGTGGTACAGGATTCACATAGGATCTTCATTTAAGTGTAATGCAGTGGTTTAATATATTATATTGAGTGTTTACTGGGATATGAGCTGTATCTCTGTATTACAGAGCATATGGTAGCCGTTTGTGCTATTTTGGATTAGAACATCTGCTTGATGAATGACTATACAATCGGCATGCCTCTAAGCAAATAAAATGTACATATTGTCCATTTTAAGCACTTTAATTATTTATACAGATGGGCACTTGATTGCAGAACTGTTCTAGTCAGGTTTTGTGTAGCTTCCTAGGAAAGACAGCTCTTGAGTGCTTGGCTTTTTGTAGACAGACATTTCCTTTCAATTTTTTACAATGGAGACATCTATTGTTCCAGGCGTAAAACTAAAATGATTAAGCGTATTTGACGATCGATCAGATTATGTAACCCATAACATTTTTGTCCTGCATTTTGCAGTTTTATCAAGAGTGTGTCATACTTTTATCTCTCTAGGTTGCTATTGACTTCACGGCGTCCAATGGGGACCCTCGCAATAGCTGTTCCCTGCACTACATCAACCCATATCAGCCGAACGAGTATCTGAAAGCTTTGATAGCCGTGGGGGAGATCTGCCAGGATTATGACAGGTAAGTGCTGGTGTTCCTGCTGATGGACGTGGACACTGTCATGTAGGTTTGCAATTTTTCTTATTTGGAATTTAGTGCATGCAGAACGTCTCTGAAAGTTAGTGACTGATTTTTGACTTCGTAACTTCTGAGCTTTTGTAATCTTTCTTCAGAATGATTTTGCAATCAGTTGCCTCAATTTTTTTAAGTTAAGAAATTCAAAGTTTAAGTAAGCAGAACTGGCAGATTTTTATTTTGCACTATACATTTTAATTATTCTTAACTTGAAATGTTTGAGTACACTAATTCATACATTTAATCTAAAATGTAACCTAATTATAAACATAAGTAAAAACTTAGCTAGCTATATTAACAAGCTAATTCAGAAAATGCTAACATGCTCAGTTCCTAACATGTTAACAATAGTATGGTATAACACTTGCTGTATGAGCACAGCAATATAAAGCATTTATCTTACTTGCTCTTAAACCAAGCTGCATGCACCACTTGTCACCAAGATGGTAACTCTCCAAAACCCAAAAATTAAAACTCTTCTAAATTAGCATAACAAAACATTAATTACTACTAAATCTCCCACATTTAACATTCATTTAGCGCAAAAATTCACTATAAAACACTTAATTTTAGCATTTACTCTCCCATGGGCAAAGCATGCTGGGCAACAGAGGCCCAGTTTCAGTTAAACTTAAGTTTGTCTGAGGGGGCTTTCACACAGGCAGTTTAGTTCAAAACGGGACACGGTTCACATGAAAAAGCGTTAATGGAAAAGCTGTCATGCGAACCTGGGTGCGTACCGGGGTACCAAACCCGAGACTACCTGAAGGAGGTGGTCTGAGTTCGGTTGCTCTCGGACTGTGCCGCGGTTTGCGTGAATATGAAAACAACACAGACTCGGGTGCACACTTGTTCAGGAAGTAAAGTAACCTGCGCATGCGTTTTATCATCCGATTATAATGTATTTACTTCAAGGAAACGCATGTAAGATATGATAGTGTTGATGATTTACCTTGGATTCGAGCAGGAGTGAGCCTGGATTAATGGCAAACAGCTGTCTCCTCAAAATAGGCTGTTTGCAAGCAGCAGAAAACCGTCTACATGCGACGCACATACAGTAAACTCAAGTGTTGTTTATTCTGCTGCACATAATAGCACCAAATTAATAAAAAACACAATTTATTGACCTGTTTTCTATCATGCGCCGTGCGTTCGAAAGAATCAATTTGAGTGTGAAACCAGACCAATGCTGCGGGGGGCACGAGGAACATTCGTGCCCACATTGTAATAAGTAATACGCTCTATCTACTCAATAAAATTGTGGCAACAGATTACAAGCAATATTATTAATTAAATTCAACATATAAGAATTGAGTTAGAATTCCTTAAAAGTCAACCATTTAAAATGTGTAAAATTAGCAAACACCATTACAAAAACAACAAACTGACATAAAAAGCAAAGAGTCAAACTGAACAACTAAATGAAACACTGATCACCATAATGGCGACCAAACAATAAAACCAGCATCTAAACCTCTGTTAATTCACGTGTTTCTCTTTCCTTCAATGTTGGAAATAAAAAATAAAGAGTTCTTAATTCATCTTTGACGTCTGTCTGTTATTCAGATATTTTGTTTAAATTGTACTTCATTGTTTTAAATGGTTGACATTTAAGGAATTAATTTGATTAATTCTAACTCAATTCTATTTGTTGAATTTAATTAATAATATTGCTTGTAAACTGTTGCCAAAATTTTATGGAGTAGATAAAGCATATTACTTTTTACAGTGCAGGCTCGGACCGCGGCAAATGAGCCCAGTGTGAAAGCCCCCTAAATTAAAAGAAATAAGGTCATAAAACTCAAAACAACGAAACAGTTCAGTTTACTTAAAATATATCAGTTCTGTGAACTTGAAAGAAAAAGAAAGTGCTAAATACTCAAAAAAAGTAAATTTTACTGAACTGAATTGTTTAATTTAAGTTTGTCCAATTCAAACCAGTTTAAACAATTGAAACCCCATTAAAGGGCATGTATTATACTTTATTTTACCTTTCTTCTAGTGTGTAATATAGCTGTTTGTGCATATAAACATTCTGCAAGTTACAAAACACAAAGTCCATGCCAAAAGGAGTTCATCTCTCCAACAGAAAACACCTACCTGAAATGCCTTGTTTGTAGTCTTGCCATTATTTCAGTGACTTAGCTACATCAACATGTTTCACATTTACATAATGCTCACCTACTGGCTGCTTTGGCCCACTGTCAGTCAGTAAGTGGTTTTGCTATGGTGAGGTGATGCTGTTTTTTTCTTTGCTGTGAGAGAAAACATGTATTACTACATTTAAATTTAAATTTACTTTGCAACCATTAATAAAATATGCTCTACTGTATATAGTATGAATATGGCTAGTATGAATGAAATTCAGATTTACTACATCCGTCATGTTGTTACTGTCACGTGACCAACCAGAGTCAGTTGTGTTGCTTCACTTCCATTCATAAATCCTCATGGGATAGTAAAGTGTTTCTCGAACGCGCACTTCAGAATCTCTGCGGGAGTAGTAGGTAATTCAGGGATTTTCACCTACTGTTTTTCGAATACTGTGTATTCGGACATACTCTTTTGGCGTACAGTTTTTTCGCATATAGTAGAGAAGTATTTGATTTCGTGTATGTATGGCGATTGTATGGACTTCCGATATTGATGCCATAGTTACCATAGATATAATACTGTTTACAGCTCCTCATGAAGCCTCAGGAGATGAAACTTGATCATGGTAAGGGGCGTTACATTTCTGACACAGAGTTTAAGCGGTTGACCAATAATGAGAATGCACCAGCTGACCGATCAGATCAGACTGGGCTTTTCGGAAGGCAGGCTAATCTGAAACAAAGTGTTTCTGGCAGAAGATGAAAAGAGGTGCTGCAGCAATGAGCAATGCAGCAAAGTATGAGAAAAATGTGTTTTTTTGAATCATACCCCAAAATAAAATTATGAACTTGGTCATTATATGGGCACTTTAATATAATGAAGTACAGTATAGCCAAAATTGAACAACACAAGAAAGTGTTACCATTTTAGCACACCAAGATGCTCTGGAGGGTGAATTTAACCTCCGGCCTCCTCTTCCTGTTCAAAATACCTCATCAAAAGTGGGTGCCGGCAGTGTTTCAGGAAGAGAGTACTCCTCCTCAGCTGACTCGCATTCAGGTCTGGAATGCTCACTTTTCATGACCCAGTCAGTTCCCAGCAGATAAAAACAAGTCCAAGGATGGATTATGGACCAGGCCAATGAAGCCAGTGCCTCAGGGTGTCTGACTACCAGAAGCCTCAAACTGAGAAAATCCTAGCAACAACAAAAAAACACAAGCCACTACACATGTAAAATTAACATAGAAACTTATAGAACAGTGCTTGAATGTGTTCTGCTGACTGGTGGCACAGTATGAAATGAACAAAGAAAAGAGAAAATCTTTTTATGGCACCTTGTCAGCACTGACAAGAGTCTTTTGAACAACTTATCGCAGCTGTGATGTTGTATTCTCTTGTGGTATGTTATTGTCTCTTGCAATATGCGCATATGAATATGAATTTATTCTCATAACTATATTCCTTGTAATTGAAACTGTGATAAGGGGTGAAAGAGTAGTGCCATTAGCCAATTCTTTGGAACTTGAAGAAATGTGTTGAATGTGCATTTGTAGCACTTCAACAGGGCTTTTTCCCCTTAAAAAACTATTAAGAAATAAAAGGAAACTTAAATGTACAAGATTAGGACTGTTTCTTAACACAATTAAGTACACGTTTAAAAAGTGCACTTTGTCATTAGGTACATTTTTAAACTCATTAGCCCGGTTTCACAAACAGGGCTTATATTAAGCCAGGATAGCTTTTATTAACATGTCTTTGAAAATAAAAAAAGAAAAGAAAAAAAAAAACATTACCGACGTGCATCCTGAGACAAAACAATGGCACTGACATATTTTAAGATATGTCAGTTCAAGTTGCTTTCAGTTAAAACAGCTCAAACATGCATTTTAGTCTAGAACTATTCTTAAGCCTTGTCTGTGAAACCGGGGGATAATATTTTAAAAAGTACACTTATTTTAATGTGTTGACTAACATACTAAAGCATATAAAGTACTTGATTATAGTTTGAACAGCAGTGTTATTCAATGTCACATATTTTAGTTTCATATATTGTAAATGTACTAAATTGCCACTTCATCTTTATAATTGTAATTACAAATATATTTAAATACATGACAATATAAATTACATTAAGTACCATAAATGCTTGTCATTTACAACCATATTTAAAAGACAAATTAAGTAATTATGAAATTACAAGATGTACTTAAGTCCTACTTAAGTGGGTCAAAAAGCACTCAAAATTTCATCTTATTGCTGTTACGGTTGCTGGTGTAGAGATGAGGCGACCAGGGCGGGCGAGAGCCGTGAGGGAACGGCGCGAGGCCGGTGGCGCGAGTGTTAATGAGCTTCACCTGGGAGGCGCACCGGCCTTGCGCCGTTCCCTCACGGCTCTCGCCCGCCCTGGTCGCCACAGAGGCAGATACGGATTTCCACAATAACATCCAATACTTTAATAAACAAAAGGCAGGAAACACCAAACGCAAGCATAACACAGAGAACGGACAAGGAGTGCAGGGAGTGAGTGCCATATAAAGGGAGTGATGATAATCAAGTCCAGGTGCAGGTGATGAGTGATGAGGAGCTGACGAGGGAAGTGAGTGCAGGTGACGAAACAGGAGGATCATGGGAAATAGAGTCCAGGGGAACAAGGGATCTGTAACAGTACTCCCCTCCCGGTAGGCGCGTACTTGCGCCGTAGATGGAACAACCGGGAGGGGGGTGGGCGCCCTGGAGACCTCAAGCCGGTGCAGGGGGAGGAGCAGACTGGAGTGGAGGTCTCCAGGGCAGGTCCAAAAGCCATGGCGGGTCAGGGGCCGAGGGCAGCCATGGCGGGTCAGGGGCCGAGGGCAGCCATGGCGGGTCAGGGGCCGAGGGCAGCCATGGCGGGTCAGGGGCCGAGGGCAGCCATGGCGGGTCCAGAGCCTTTACCGAGGCCTTGATGCCGTCGAGCCCAGGAGGCGCTGAAGGACCGGCGGGAGATGGCGGAACCGACGGCTCCGCCGACCGAAGCGCAGCCAGGGCTCCAGAAGGCCGCAGTTGAAGACAGACGACATACAACAAAGTGAACACCAGGGGGAGTGAGGAAGCCAACTGGAACGGAGGGACGGAGGGACAGAGCGGAGACGGAGGAGTGCAGTCCAGAAGTGAAGGCAGGCTGACGAGTGACCAAGGTGTGAACGGGGGCAGGATGGAGACTGGGGAGACTGGTGGGCTGATGGACCATGGTGGAGTCGAGGGAGGTTGGAGCCAGGGTGTAGGTAATTGCCCAGAGGTCCGAGGTGGAGATCTGGGCGAGGGGCTTGAGGTGGAGGTGCAGTATAGACACAAATGGAAGGAGGTGGGAGAGGGAGGCAGGGAGGGTAAACAGTCTTAGGGCTGGAGACTCTTATAACAAAGTTCATCATAGGAGCGTGCTCGTGACAGGCTGAAGCGGCTGGCTCGGCGGCGGCTGGCTCGGCGGCGGCTGGAGCTGAGGGCCAGTTCATCCCCTCATACTCCACCAGAATCCCTTCTGCCACTGGAGCGTGCTCGGAGAGGGCTGGAGCGTGCTCGGAGTTCATTCCCTCAAATATAATTAAAATTCCCGTTGGAACGGGAGCGGGCTCGGTGGAGGCTGGAGAGGGCTCAGCGGCAGGTTTTTTCCTCCTCCTCCGCCTTCTGGACCCAACGGGAGAGTGTGGGCCCAGCGTAGGACAGGAAGGAAGTTCAGGGGTAAGCGGAGGAATACGGAGGCTGACTAACTGGCCCAGCCGACCATGTTTCTGGACAGACTGGAGACCAACACTCATCCTGAACCTTGTCCACATAGAATTTGGAATTATTCAAAAACAAAATAAAGTTGATAGTTTCGCTTAAGGAGAAACGATAGTCTGGTTCATGGAAACGGAGAGTGTTGTCATCCAGACCGTCCAAAAACAGGGCGATTAAATTAGCATCGGGCCAGTCAGTCAGATAAGCCAGCTCAACGAACTCCTCCACATACCTCTCCAGTGAACGACCAACCTGAAGAAGCCCGATGAGGCGATCGCCGGCCGTCAAGATCGTGGAAGGCATGGGAGAAGCTGGAGCCCGGGAGATGAAGGAAGCATCCATATTTCTTTTTTTCTTTTTTCTTTCTGTGGAAATCCAGTCAGTTTTTGGTCCGTTCTTCTGTTACAGTTGCTGGTGTAGAGATGAGACAGATACGGATTTCCACAATAACATCCAATACTTTAATAAACAAAAGGCAGGAAACACCAAACGCAAGCATAACACAACAGAGAACGGACAAGGAGTGCAGGGAGTGAGTGCCATATAAAGGGAGTGATGATAATCAAGTCCAGGTGCAGGTGATGAGTGATGATGAGGAGCTGACGAGAGAAGTGAGTGCAGGTGACGAAACAGGAGGATCATGGGAAATAGAGTCCAGGGGAACAAGGGATCTGTAACAATTGCATTTAATATAAATTTAAACTGTAGTACATTTTTTATTAAATTAGCATGTAATTAAGTGTATGAAAACATACATTCAGCTCACACTTAAGTATATTCTTTTCAAGTCTATTATTTACATAATAAGTACACTTATTAAAAACCACCCAACCTTTTTTTCCTCATTAAATATTCTGTTAATCTCAAAAATTTGTCACGGTATAGAAGTAAATTGGGTTGTGAATACAGTTTTATGTAGACACTTGGGCTGAATAGTATACATCTTTAATTTAAAAGGCAAAAATAACCCAGTTAGATGTTTGTTACTATGTTAAATGGCTTAAATATCAAAGACCTTTGTACAATGCTAGGGGGATCACTTTAGTAAGCTTGCCTGGAGGCTGTTTGCTGTCTTTGAGGCTTTGTTGGTTAGCTCAGGTCACTATTTAATTTGTTTCTGGTAGTTAACTTAATACCTCCTGGCTGCTAGTGAAGATATACCTGTCCATCCAATCCAATGACTGAGGCTGATACGTTCTTCTGGGATACATCCTAATAACCCATGGCACCCCAGATCCTGTCAGCGACTGGTGCCAGGGACTCCCCAATGTCTGTAGTCTGTGGCTCTGCTTGTGGAACCTTAGTGTGAGAGACAATAGGACGAAATCTGAACCGACTAATCAGCCAAACAGAATTTCCCTGTATTATTTGGTCTTTATTTATCCACACTGAAAACTAAAGCACTGTGTGTGGGTGGTTAATATAGTTGGTGTATTTTCTCTATTCTTATATAATATAGTTGGTGTATTCTTGTGCGATGCTCAAATTTTTACCATCCCTTTTCCTGCCTGATTCAGAAAATTGTGCATTAGTGTGTTCAGGGTGTTTCTTTCTGGAAAGGCATTCACTGTTTGTCTTTTAAACAGCGTATCCCATGCTCATTGATTCTGTTCATGTTTTATTTAATGGTAGTTCTGGATTCACAATGACTAAACCAGTATTTGCGTAAGTTGTTGTGGGCTTACTACAATTAGCCTTATAGGAGCTGGTTAATTACCGTCTTACACATTTATAATGAGATCTGTTCCAAAGGGAGGATTCTCTCCTCAGATCAAAGCCAAATGAGTCAACAGATATATCCCCCTAATGGACAAAAAGAAGAGGCATTATGCTTAATGAAAAAGCTTAACCATGAGGGTGTTTTTTCAAACTTGGCCATGTTTAGCCCTGTGGACTATTTTTCTACAAACAATGTCCAACAGTATATATAAATTGCATCACCAGAGAATTCTTTTTTTTTCTTTTTTTTTTTTTTCTGAAGCAATCAATGTAATTCATTAAAATATTTTTTTGATCTATTCAATTGTGATGGAAATTAAATTTCAGTAACATTTTATTTCAGTGTCCTTGTTACACAATATATATGTACTTACTATATTAATAGCTATAAATTGTGCATAATAATTACATAATTACAACTAACCTAAATCAAACCTTAATACTAACCCTAACCCCACAGTAAGTACATGTTGTTAATTAATATTACTCAGTATTTAAGTGTATAATTACTCTGTAACAAGGACACCTTAAAATATAAACATATTTTTAATCAAAATTAAAACATATTTTTAATAAAATTTAATCAAACTTCTTTGTGTTGCTACGGCTAATTTCATAGATAGCATTTTATGTATCCTACAGTAAAATACAGTTTAAAACATTTAAATAATTTTCAACAAAATGTGTTTATTTTTCATAAATATCAACTGGAATATATGAAAGTGCCCATAGTGAATCCATGACGTTACGTTAAAGAGAATGGCTTTGTCCAAAATTGCATACTCTCAGAGTATGTACTTCTTTAGAATAAGTATTTAGTTTGAAACTATTTAAAAAAAGTAAGTTCTATATCAGCAGTGTCAAACTCCTCCTGGAGGACCACAGTCCTACAGAGTTTTGTTCCAACCCTGCTCCATACCTATAGTTTTCAAATAAGCCTGAAGGACTTGATTAGCTTGGATTAGGTGCCTTTAATTAAGGTCGAAGTTAAACCCTGTATAGGGCTGTGGCCCTCCAGGAACTGAGTTTGACACCCCTGTTCTATATAGTATGAAAGTGTGTGGAATGAATATAGTCCGGGGGGTACTACATCCATCATGTTGTCATTATCATGTGACTATTAAAGTGTCAGTTGTGTCGCTTCACTGCCATTCACAAATCTTCTCCTGTAGCCTACCAAAAGTAGTAAGTAATCTGGGTACTTTTCACCTACTGTTTTAGGAATACTGTGAATTTTGGATATAAGGTTTTTTTCACAGTTTTTTTTTTTTTTTTTTTACCTACTATATAGTAGGGAAGTAGCCTGGACAATTTTAAAGGTAGACATTTTAAATGGTGTGAAAAAAAGAAACAATCAAGGACAATCAGAAACCAAGAAAACAGAGTTGGGAAACAGGAACTAACTACATACGGAACAGAATGTCAAAATAAGAGCATACAGAACATAACCAGGACATAATTCACCCTCCCGGAAGGTGCATCCTCGTGTCGTAACTGCAAGTCCAATGGTGGAGGGAAGGAGGGAGGGAGGGGGTTTAGGAGGTGGGCATGGAGCTGGTGATGGGGACCCTGGGAGAGCCAGTGGAGGATGAACCCACAGCGAAGCTGTCAGAGGGAGAAGCCAGGGTGGAGATTTGGGGGAAGGATCTTGGCAGAACCTGGGAACTGACTGGCAGAGCCCGGTGGAGCCAGAGGGCTGATGGATCACGGTTGAGCCAAAGGAGCGCAGTGCCTGGGCGGAGCTGATGGGCTGACAGGTCGAGGTGGATTCATTGGCCTGGATGACCGAAGTGAAGCAGGGGAATCTGCAACATCATGAGCAGCTGGAGATTGGGAAGCCTAAGGTAGACCTGGAGAGTTGCACGGAGCTAGCGGAGGGGGTGGATCCAGGGGACTGGACTGAGCCAGCATATAGGACGGGAACAATGGAGGAGGAGGGGCTCCGTATGAGACCGGAAGATCTAAACAGCTGGATGGGACTGGAGTTAGTTCATTTGAGGGTGAGGACTAGGGTGGGACCTTGATCTGCGAACCATAGATCTATCAGGCAATGGTCTTTTCCTGGCTCTGGGATTGGCTGGGCAGAATGTGTGAGCTCTGGGACGGCCCTGGTGGTAGGCTCTAGCTCTGGGACAGAGCTGGGACATGGCTCCGGGAAGGACATGGTGGATTGCTCTGGCTCCATAGCAGGAGTGGGCTCAAGCAGTGGGTCTGTGGTGGGCTTGGGGCTAAGGGTCTGTCTCAGTGTCCATGGCTGGTGCAGGGCTGGTAGTTTCCTCCTCCTCTGCCTTGCAGATGCTGAAGTGGGATCCACAGTCTAGGAGCACCCACTCCACATACTGGGCAAATGTCCCTTGAGGACCTTCTCCGGGCAGGCGTACCTTCATTCGCTCATTAAGGATCTCAATCTCAACCGAACTTGCTTGACGAATGAAAACAAACCTTGCATAAGCTAAAACATGCTTGTGTGACATGTGAAAACAAACCTCATGTCAAGCAAGCACGTTTGTGCTTCCGTTTTCCAAATTTGCTGTTCTTTATGTGCGTTGATAAATGTTTTTATACGTTTACATGTGAATAAAAGCGACCATATAAATCATTATAAGATAAGATCTGGATTAAACTGCTTGATTCATATGGATTACTTTTACAATGTCTTTTTGGAGTTTTTAATGTGTGAAAGTTTTAGTTGCGTGGACTTTCAGTGGATGGACAAAAAGGATGAGAGAATATTAAAAGTATCTTCATTTGTGTTCCAAAGATGAACAGAAGGTATACAGGTTTGGAATGACATAAGGGTTAGTAATGATGACAGAAATTTTATATTTGTCTGAACTATATTTGCTGAAAGATGCTTGAAGTTCTCCTGGGTTGTACACCTACGCTGTGTGGGTTCCCTGATCAGGCTAAAAGGGTGTTTTACTCATCATCACACATCAGTTGACCGCGTGAAGTTACTGTAAAAACAGAATGGATGTGATCATGGTAGTGGGATGGTGTGGGTTTTGTTTGTCCCCTTCCCCCTCTATACGATGTAGAATTTGGCTCTCATGAGCTGCCTATTATCTTAAAGTGTTAGTTCACCCAAAAATGAAAATAATGTCATTTATTACACCCTCATGCCGTTCCACACCCGTAAGAGCTTCGTTCATCTTCGGAACACAAATTAAGATATTTTTGTTGAAATCCGATGGCTCCGTGAGGCCTGCATAGCCAGCAATGACATTTCCTCTCTCAAGATCCATGAATGTACTAAAAACATATTTAAATCAGTTCATGTGAGTACAGTGGTTCAATATTAATATTACAAAGCGACAAGAATATTTTTGGTGCACCAAAAAAACAAAATAACGACTTATATAGTGATGGCCGATTTCAAAACACTGCTTCAGGAAGCTTCGGAGCATTATGAATCTTTTGTGTCGAATCATCATTCGGATCGCGTGCCAAACCACCAAACTGCCAAACAAGCAAGGACATACAGTAATAAAGTTTGGTTCTATCACACATACATTTACTTATGTTTATAGACACTAAAATGTACAATATTGATGTATTGACAGCATCTAAAACATAAATCATTTACACATGAACAATTTTACTGACACACAAATACATACTGGAACGGAGCTTGACCTAGTGTGAGTTTGCAAAAACATTAAATATGTGCAGTTGGTGATGTCAGCTTTTTTTTTTTTTTTGGAATAACATGCATTGGTGAATCATTCACAAAAAGACACAAAATGTGCAAAAGCATATATTGCACATTTGCATATATTGTGATTGCAAGCGTGCATTAATTATTTTATCTTATTTTATGTGTGGATAAAGACTCTTTGCAGCTCTTATAGAAATGATTGTGGAAATTTTTTTCTCTTCACATTCCTATAACCGCAGCTGCATTGAAAGATACACTTTGCTTTGGGGGTATATTCATCCCACTGCTTTTTTCTGATAATGGTAGTGAAAATAAGAGGATATTGATTTCATTTTGCCTGCTTAATGCATCGCCTTGGTGGGCAGAGAAAATGGCAGAGAGAGAATTTACAAAATGGCTGTTTCCTGAAATACACTGCCTTTCACATGTGGTACAGCTGTGTAAGATAATTTCTAAAACAGCAGTAACCATTGAGACCTAATCATATACTAATTAAGATTTTATAATTCAAATACCGTGGTGTCTGCATCTGAGATTCTTTGCAAGCCAAGACTTTGGTGGCATGACTCATTCACAGGCCAAAAAACAATTACCACATGGTAGGCTAATTACTGGTGCATGTGTTGTTGCAGTTGTTCATATGCTTTGTCAGAGCCAATGTGACTTTGGCAAGCAGCGTTTCACTTTGTTGCTGCTGTATAGCTCCCTGCTGGTTGTCCTTTGGGCTTTTATTAAAAGCAGGATTAGGCCTCTTATAAGCCTAAGTTTGTCCCTGCTTCTCGTTTGAGAGAGACTGGGCGGTGGTGGCAGTCTGACTGCCCTCATCAGATTCTGCTGGAGATGTGCTGATGTGATCTCTCAGAGGAGCCGTGAAAAAAGTGCTGAGGAACATAAAAAACACCATTTTCTCCTGGTGTACTGGCTTGAGAGGGAGAGAGCAAGAAAAGCTCTTGCTTTCGTAATTGTTCAGCTTTTAGTGCCATTTGTGCCTCTGTGGACGGCGTGATGGATGTTCTCCGACTGCCATGCCTGAAAGACACTATAACCAGTTGGTGTTGGTGCATCCACATATTTGATTTCATTATGGCAAAAAAAGTTGGAATTAAGCTGTTGTTTTAAATCAAAATGCAGAATGACATTAAGGATGCAAGTAATTGGAATAAGCAAATGGAAAATGACTGAATAATATGGATGCACTTCTTGTGACCCAGTTTCACAGTGGCCTATGAGTAAGCTGAATGCTTTTGGGAAGCTGAGAAGGCACTATTTTTTACTCATTTGCAAAGCAGTTGGCAATGAGGGAAGAAGTCACAGTTGTCGGAACAGCTTGCCTCGCAATCACGGATGTGTGAATGTTTAGCATGTCAGGCATCATTGTATCATACATATAAATCATGCTGATGGATAGAGCGTATCAAAAAATTCATTTGGAGTGCTGAAATATGGCAGGGAGGGCTTGGGAGCATGAAGCCATATTTCATATATTTATGTTTATGTTTTATTTGATATTTATATACTTAAAATTGATTAAACAGGTGTGACTGTATGGTCAAAAGTTAGCAAACTTTGCATACAGATCAGGATTATTATTGTTACTATATATACTATGTTACTAAAACTATGTAAATCATTTATTGAAATGAAATAAACATTAAATTTTTTTTTTTATTTGAGCTAGTTCTGGATTTTCGACTTTTTGGGTATTTCATAAAAACTCTTCTTCATATTTTCAAACTGATTTGCACAAATTTTGCATGCATGGTGGCCATAAATTGTAAACAAATGAAAGGACAAGCAGCAGAGAATGAAATCTGAATCTGCTACTAGAAATATGGTTCTATTTGTTCTTCAAGGGATGTTGGAGTTGTGATTGCAACAGCAACAGGTGTGTAAAATAGTGACGTTTGGAAGCCAGATGGTGCTGACCCATTTAAGCTATACAGATTGTCATCAAATTTACTTTTCATGATGAACAAATCTGCCAATCTTAAACCCATGATGTTTCTGCAACCCACCTGCCAAGTTTTTAGACAATGTCAGTAAATGGAGCAGTAAATGTCATAAATTCTGATGGATGCTAATGTTGCAGAGATTTGTAGGGAACTGCTTGTAGGGAAAAAAGAAAAATGACAGCTTGGAGGGCAACAGCAGTTATTATTTACTTTGCATCTCCATTAAAATAAAGTAAGAGTTCACAATCAATCAATCAATCAATCAATCAATCAATCAAAGCTACCATCATTTACTCACTTTCATGTCATTTTAGACCCATATGATTTACTTTCTTTCTTTATTGCAAATACACAAACAGTAAATGTTTGAGAGCTACAGTGAAACTTGAGATCTACGGCTATCATATGGCTTCAGAAGCCTTGGCATATCGAGTAATATGCCTAGATTTCTTCCTGGAGGTATAGCATTATTGTCTTTCATGCTGTGCAGTTATTTTGCAATCTTTCCAATCTATTCTACAAGATGGGTGGTGTTTGTTACAGTAACAAAATAACTGAATGACTGTGTCATGTGACAAACTGCTTTTGCTATACCTATACATTTTCTAAACACATCAACAAAAATATTTAAGTGTTTTATTTTTATATGCTTTTTTACTTTTTCTTTTAACTTAAGGATGCATTTGGTCCTTCTGCATCTTTAAGCCTGTTTCCCCTTGCTACATAAACAAATGCATATTTTTATATACTATGCTTATTTTCATAAATATGTGGAAATAAAGCCTTCAGTCTTTCAATGTATTTTCCCCCCCGATTTTAGTTAATGCATTTTTTTTAAATACTCAAATTTGCCTCTTCAGGTTTGTGCATCAACCTAATAATAATAATAATAATAATAATAACAAACTGTGTCATGTTGACATTCTTCTTTCAAGAAGTGAAAAAAATACTTTGAAAATAACCTTATCACACAGAAAAATGTGCCTTTTTCATAGTATGACTCTTTAAAGTGTTTATTTCATGTAAATATGATTTGCTTACCATTATCCAGCAAGTTGTAAAAAGCTTGCAAAACTTTATTTTGATGGTCCACTTTATACATTCTACTGTCTCTAAGTAACTTTGCAACTACATGTCAACTAACTCTCATCAGAGTATTAGTAGACTGTCTGCGTGATATCTGCCAACACTTTATATTGATGCTCCTCCAACAGACATTCTACTGACTATAAGTAACTTTGCGAACTAACCTTAACACCTAACCCTAACCTAACAGTGTACTACAGTCTACTAATACTCTAATTAGAGTTAGTTGACATGTTGTTGGAAATTATTGAGAGTTAGTTGACATGTAGTTGCAAAGTTATTTATAGTTAGTAGAATAAAAACTGTCAAAATAGACTGTAACCAAAAGTTAACTCTTATGCCAGTTATTTTGAAACATCTACACTTCAGACTCTCTCGATTTTAATTGCCTGCTGGGCCTTAATGGGTTTATTTGTGCCCGAAATGGCTGGAAGTCAAGAGTTGAAGGAGAATAGAACAGCTGTAATATTTGTCTCTGTGTTGTCTTCTCAAGGGCGTATCACAGTAATCTCTCCTTTCTTCACTATGGTAAACAAGCCACAGCTCAATAGCTCATATTAACTTTAGCTATGATGTGATTATGGAGATGGAGATTGCATCATGCTAGAGATTAGTGTGCTCCTCTTCATGGATCAGCTTCTCAATAGCCGTCACAGCATGATGTCTTCAGGCAAGCAAACATGTTAATGTGAGGAGAATCAGCTGAGCCGCACATGGGTCCAGAGTTCTGCTCTATTGGAGGATGATTTTTCAGACAGATTGCATTGATTCTTGTGAAAAAGTGTACTTCCTTGTGAAAAAGAAGAACACTTTGGCATACTTTTAAAAAGAGTCCTTATTGTGGAAAAATATACTTTAAAGGGATATACTTAAGTGAATGTAATGTTTTCAGACACTTAATTGCATGAAAGTACATATTCATATGTAATTTCATAACTGTTTCTATTGTCTTTGAAATATGGTTAAAATGTGCTGCTAAGTTACTGACAAGCATTTATAGTTAATTGAAATATACTTGTCATGTATTTAAAATATTTGTAAATACACATTTGTAAAGTTGCAATTTAGTACATTTAAGATATATTAACCTTAAACAACACACTACATTTCGAATGATAAAATTATAACGTACTTAAAATGTGCTTTAGTATGTTAGTCAACACATCAAAAATAAGTGTACTTAAGTGTGTTAAGAAACAGTCATAAAAGTGGACTCTCCTTAAGTACACTTAAGTGGCCTTTTATTTCATTAATATTATATTATCTTGCTAAGTACGAAAATTTTAAAATATACTTTTAAGATTTGAAGTACACTGCAAGTGCACATTCAGTACAGTTAAGAACACTAATTTTTCACAAGCGGAGTGCCAGTGAGATTTCTGAGCTCCATTTATCATTTATAATTGCTGTTTTAGATACAAAAATTGTTAGTGGAGCCAATCCCCGTATGATTTGAGTAAGAAAAATGACAATGAAGACGGCACACAGACTGAGCGTGACGTCACTGTGTGTAGTTTACACGGAGATGGCATCGTTTTCAAAAACTTGCACTTTGAAACCCATTTTCAAAAGTTTTGTTTTTCAGGCCCCCAAAACGCTGTTGTCTTTAAATAAGCAACCAAACTTTACATCATCAATCAATCAATTACTACTGATTACTACTGATTACTACTAATACCGATCAATGAAACATCTATTTTAAATTAAATTAAATTAAATTAAATTAAATTAAATTAAGCACCAAGAGTTTACACTGGATTGCCGGTGGTTTCAGAGTGCTGCAAAATGCAGAATTAAAGGTCCCGTTCTTCGTGATCCCATGTTTCAAACTTTAGTTAGTGTGTAATGTTGTTGTTAGAGTATAAATAAAATCTGTAAAATTTTAAAGCTCAAAGTTCAATGCCAAGCGAGATATTTTATTTAACAGAAGTCGCCTACATCGAACGGCCAGTTTGGACTACATCCCTCTACTTCCTTCTTTAATGACGTCTCTAAAACAGTTTTTTGACTAACCTCCGCCCACAGGAATACACAAGAGTTGCGTTTGTAGAGTGTGTTTGTCGCCATGTCGTCGAAACGCTGTTATTTTCATCCCGCAGTCCAATCACCTTTGTTTGGCCTTCCCAGGGACGCTGTACTTAGAGATCAATGGTTACAATTTATGTTTAACTCGGTTCCGAAAATTATAATCCACATGTAAAACTATGTGCTGCACATGTTTACAATAACACTGAGCGCATGCATCTCCACGTTATGGTAAGAGGCGTGACCTTTCTGGGCAAGGTGCGCTCAGAGCCATAGAGGCTCTGGGTGCGCTAAGCTGCTGTCGAATCACAACACAGGAACCGCTGGCACAATCAGAACTCGTTACGTATTTCTGAAGGGGGGACTTCATAGAGCAAGGAAGTCATCAGCCCGTTTTTATGACAGTGGAAACAGCGGTATACAGATAAGTAAATTATGTGAAAAATACTGTTTTTTTTACATGCGAAACATGAACATATGTTATATTGCACACTATAAACACAATCAAAGCTTCAAAAAAACACGAAAAACGGGACCTTTAAAGATTTGGCTCCATTTTAAGTTGAATTTGAATGACAGAAATTTACAAAACACAGGTCATGCATTCTGCTAAATGAAGTGTTCTTCAACCCTGGTTCATCAGGAATAGAAAATTTATTTAATATGATGAAATGTAAATTACAAATCTACAAGTCTTTTGTTCTGTCTTTCTTTAAGACCTATAAAAACCTTAATTCTTCAAAGACTTAAACTTTTAATTCAACGAAGGCTGTCAAGCCAACGTTACGTTTCTGTCTTGCTTTTCTAGTTAAAAATTAGTCATATGAATATCTTTGAATTTCAATTCATTTTAATTTCTTACATTCAAATTTGAATTGCAATTCTGCATCCTATTTGCTGCCTCAATTCAACTGAATTAAAGCATCCTCAATTATGTGGACTTAATTTTTGAATTCATCCAGAGAATTTATGAAATATTATGTTGGCTCAACTGGTATTCATTCAAATCAGCCTCAACTTTTGTAGCACGAGAAGGTGGCATTGATTGGCCAACATTAGTGGCCTCTGGTGACAGCTATCAGAACGGTGCTACGTCATCTAGCTTTCATTAGCAAGTGAAAGACAATCTCTGTGCCTGTGGTTATCTTGTTTCTTAAGTCTCAGCACTCTGCTGCACGCCTCTGTGGTTCCGACCTCATGATACCCTTCCTCTCGTCACGCGGCTGTGAGTTGTCGCATGTTGAGTGATCAGCTGTGTGGATCTGCTGTCCTGCTGTGTCTGTGCCTTCCCCTCTCACACTGGAGTCTCTTTCATCCCTTCAACACTCCATGAATTCGATGATCTTGCACACACCTCTGGGCCTCAGCAGTACACCATGTTCGCCGTATTGATTTTTGAACTTTGTTAAGTTGGTTTGGTATTTGTCAATAATAAGCCTTGTGAGTGATTAATGAGTTTTGATGAATAAAATATTTTAGAAAGGACCTAAGAGTTGCACATACAGATGGTACTCAAACAGACTGTGTTTTTTGTCGCAGCGGGTACCGTCGCGGTTGCGGTGGGAAATGCATTTCTTCTCTTGACCACTAAGTGACGCTATAACCATAGATTTTCACATGTTATGGAGTGGACGTATCGCAGCCCGTTTTTCGCGTCCCTGTGTGCACCTGCCTATAGGCGCGTATTACTAACATGCCCTTTAAATAACCCCCAAAAATACTGCGTCATTGACTTTAGACCAGGTTTCAGATGGTCAATTTGCGCAGTTTTTAATTGCCTCAAAATAGCAAAATGCCAACAATGCACTAGAACACACCTCATTTTCAGACCAGCACGCCCAAGGGTGAACAGATGGGTGCGAGTGTATTTGCTATTTAAACAACATGGGCACTGGATGTGAAAATGATAACTGCGTCGGGCTGAAACTAGCAAAAAACGCTTGCATCGCGTCTGGTGTTGCATTGCGCCGGGTGTATAATAAGGCCCTAGATGTCAAAATTTTCTTTTCTTTTCTGTGCTTTGTAATGCAGTACTACCTCCATATTTTCTTTTCTTCTTACACTAAAATAATACAGAAATGTGAATTATATAGGCTACACATTTGCATGGGAGTGTTCAGAGTGCTAGCATAGTTTTCTAATAGGCTACATGAATTAGGCTTTGCATGGGAGAATAAAAGAGACAAGACCATAGCCTTGTGGGCAGCGCTATATATGCCGCAGCTGTGCTTGCAGGCTTTCCGAGTTCGAGTCCCAGCTCGAGATTCAGGCATCTCAAACCGACGTGATAGCTTGGTCACAAACTTTAGCCTCCAGTTTTATATTTAGCACAATTAAAAACATTTGAAATGTGCACTTTTCGAAGCTTTGTTGTTCATTGTCTGTCATTATTTCTTGCGGACATGCTGGATCTCTTTCAGCAAGTTTCTTTGTCTCCCTCGCTGATGTGCACCGGGTCTCTCTCGTGTATTATTTCAGGGAATAATAAACACTTCATATTATATTGTATATTGCATACTATCCTGCTGCATGTCATCCACAACTATTCCAAAAACTAACTGAAACAAATTGTTTAGCATTTGTTCTTGAACTGAATACCATCGAGGTTGATCGTGAATAAAAGAGCTCTGTATGCCCTGCTCCACTCGCATTCGTTTCTATTGGCAGGGGTGCGTTCCTCTGCAGTTCATGTTTAGGTAATACCAGTTGTTTACTCTCATAACACGTGTCTCAAACATTCTAAAAACCTACAAAACCATTTGAAATGCTTGAATTGAACACTTCAATGGATTGAACATTTTTATGTAAAACCTTAAATCCATTAGGCCTACAGTATTTATAGCTTAGGGTACATTTGAACACATCGAGACATTTATCCTGAAACAAACTTTGCCTGTGCCTGCTCTGTAAGTTAAAACACTCATCAGAAAAGGCTATCCAACACTCTCCGTATGAAAGAGTGCCGATTTACACCTAATATTGTCCTGCACTCCCACCATGAAGCTAGTGAACTGGCCCTCCCAACTCCCCAATATGTTGGCGAGGAATATTGAGGCTGATACTAAAAAGAAAAAGAAGTTGCACAAGAAGTAAATTGCTGTATATAATGTGTTTGCTATTTGTTGTTTTATTTACTAATGAATGCGTTTATCTGATCACAGTGACAAACGATTCTCCGCTTTGGGCTTTGGGGCAAGAATTCCACCTAATTATGAGGTAAAAGACCTTTTTTTTTTTTTTGTATATTCATGTGTGGTCTCTTGTGAAAAAGAAATGTACTTAATTGTATTGATTGTGCACTTGTAGTGAATAGTATATTTTGGCAAAAAAACAAAACAAAAAAAAACTGTACTTTCAGACAATATAACATTAATGAAATAAAAGGTCATAAGTGTGCTTAAAGATGGTATGCTTTCTTGACTATGGTTGTTGCTTTTTTACAATGTCCTAAAAGTTATATGTACTTACTTGTGAAAAGTATAAATACCCCTTGTGAAAAAGAAGTACACATTAGCATACTTTAAAAAAAAAAAAAAACGAAGAGTACGGTTGCCTTTTATTTTACAGTACGTGCACTTACATGTATTTACAGTACCAAAGAAAGTACTGGGTAATATAAGGGAACTACATGGGTTAAGGCTAGGTTTATGGATAGGTTCAGGATTAGTACCTAGTTATTAACCAGTTATTGTAATAACTAAAATAAGTACATAGTATGTGGAACAAGACTGTAAAATAAAGTGCTACCAAGAAGGGAAGTAAAAAGCTAATCATATTAAATGATTAAAATACCATTATATGTCTGATGTTGTAAAGAGCGATACCATTGTGATGTTTACCTCAGTAAATTGAGTGAGTTAATCTCATGAGCAAATGGAGGCGGGGCTAATTTGCATATTCATTGATCCACGTATACTAAATGAGGTAAGGGTGTAGAGTTACATTCAAGCTATTTTAAGGCATGAAGAGTTTTTTTCAAAGGAAAAAAACTTTAAAGGTGCCCTAGATTGTTTTTTTACAAGATGTAATATAAGTCCTAGGTGTCCCCTGAATGTGTCTGTGAAGTTTCAGCTCAAAATACCCCATAGATTTTTTTTTATTAATTTTTTTAGCTGCCTATTTTGGGGCATCATTAACTATGCACTGATTTTTTCAGTACGGCCCCTTTAAGAGATGCGTTCCCTCTGCCCCATGAGCTCTCAACTATATATACATCGCATAAACAGTTCACACAGCTATTATAACCCTCAAATCGGATCTTTACAAGATGTTCGTCGTGCATGCTGTATGCATGCTACGAATTATGTGAGTAAAGTATTTATTTAGATGGTTACGTTTGATTCTGTGTGAGTTTGAGGCTATATGCTCTGTGGCTAACGGCTAATGCTACACTGTTGGAGAGATTTACAAAGAATGAAGTTGTGTTTATGCATTATACAGACTGCAAGTGTTTAAAAATGAAAATAGCGAACGGCTCTCGTCTCCGTGAATACAGTAAGAAACGATGGTAACTTTAACCACATTTAACAGTATATTAGCAACATGCTAATGAGACATTTAGAAAGACAATTTACAAATATCACTAAAAATATCATGATATCATGGATCATGTCAGTTATTATTGCTCCATCTGCCATTTTTCGCTGTTGTTCTTGCTTGTTTACCTTGTCTGTGCACAGATCCAGCCGTTAATACTGCCTTTCCTTGTCTAATGCATGGAATGGGCTGGCATTATGCAAATATTAATGATCCCGACTGTTGCGTAACAGTCTGTGTTATGTTGAGATCCGAGTGTTTTCCGGAAGTCTTTTAAACAAATGAGATTTACATAAGAAGGAGGAAACAATGGGGTTTGAAACTCAATGTATGTCTTTTCCATGTACTGAACTCTTGTTATTCAACTATGCCGAGGTAAATTCAAATTCTGAATCTAGGGCACCTTTAAATATGTCATTTTGTTCATCAAAGATGATTTTTAATAGATATGACTACAGGGGGACTTTAACCCTCAGGTGTAGTGCAGTCATTTTAGACAGAAAAATAATCTTTAAAAATCGCTACTTCATCGGAATGGTACTACATAAATGTTTGTAGAAGCAGTTTGCATTCCTAGGTGCTTGATTTTATACACCTGTGGCAATGGAACTGATTGGAACACCTGAATTCAATGATTTAGAGGGGTGTCCCAATACTTTTGGTAATATAGTGTATATCAACTGGTGTGACTATAAGACAAAGCAAGTTTTTTTTGAAATCAAAACAATAATTCAGCCACAATGCAGTAAAAAATGGACAGCAAGTACTTTTAAGATTTCAAGTTATCTGCAAGTGCACATTCAATAATATTAAGTGTGCGTCTTTTTCACAAGGATGGTCTTGTTTGGTGTAAATTGTAAATGTGGAAGTATCTACCATCTTCACTATTTGGTAGACTGCAGCCCTTGGCACGCTTCATCTCACATGTGCCAAGTCATAACTAATTTTATTTTTATTTACAGACTCTCTCTCATGAAATACCAACCTTTACAGCAAAAATAGGTTATTCTCACATAATTAAAATAATAACAGCTTGCAAAGGCTTCCCCTTGTGTTGAAAGTAAACTGTCACAGGATTTCATTTTATGCTCTGTTTGTTCAGGCAGATTGCAGTGCACAATGCAGCTGTGAGGTCTATTTCCTTTTCAAAGAAATATAATAATAATAAAAATAGTTATATTCGGAATGTCTTTGTCAACAAAAGAAAATCTATTTCAGTGAAATTTGTGCTTAAAAATTATTAGAGTGGGCTCACAGTGGTTGTTGCTTACTGTAGGGCAAATCAGTAGGGAGGATGCTATTTTGTTCTAGCATTAACATCATTGGGTCATTTCATGCATAGTGTTGCAGAAACATGCAAATAAGCCCATCAAGCACTGCATGATTTATTGCCTTCTTTTAACAGCAGGATTTTTTGACCTTGAATTAGGTTTTTAACCAGAAACCAGGTGTGTAAGAGCATACTAAACAAGTTGAAGTTGAGTAAACAAAGCCTTTCTGTGTGTTTCTCTTCTCTAAACTACAGGTGTCTCATGACTTTGCCATCAATTTCAACCCAGAGGATGATGAATGTGAAGGTAAAAATAACAGGCACTTTATATGTTAGAAAGTATCTCATGGGAATTGAACAGAGACACTCAGTGATGTTTCTGAAGCTATTGTAAAAGTTATAGGAAATGTTCAGTCACAAATAAAAATTCTATCAGCATTTACTTTTCCCCTCACTGACGTTTCAAACTTTAAATGACTTTCTTTCTTCTGTGGAACACAAAAGGAGAAATGTTGAAGAATGGCCACTTTTTCCAAAAAAGCGCTTTTCATAAAAGTGGTCCCCTTTCTCCTGAAGCCATCTGATGCCATCTTTGTGTGAGGAACAGATCAAAATATATGTTCTATTTAAAGAAAATCTCGCCCTCCGCTGTCACCATCCATTCTAATATTACATTCCTTTAAGGCTCCAAGTCAGGTTTGATATCAATGTTATAGTGACATCAATGACACCAATGTGTCCTGACCAATCGTCATTGACATCAGACCTGCGTCATGCACCAGACCAATCATGGCATGGTAAATCTGTCAAAAGGCATAAGTTTGAATGGAATATAGTATATATATATAGTTTCTGCGACACCTTGCAAACACCCCTTTTGCGCATTGTGCCTCTCCCAACTCAAACATCAGAAACAGCTCTTATGGATGCTTGTAAAGGCATGTCTCAACAGGTAAAAGTAGGCCACTTTCAATAAAAGTACATTAGGAATACTTTTAGCTGTGTTGCTATGTGTCATTAGTAAGCAAAGGCTAACACTCTTTCTAGAGCTAATGTGAGCATCTCACTTATGATAAACCCATCAAACCAGGGCTTGACATTAAATGACCCGATATACTTCAAATAAAATTGAAGAGCAAACTGATGTGACATCATTTAGAACAAAATCCAGCTGAAATGTAGTTCATTTGGAGTTTGTTTTGGAAGTTTGAAACAGCTTGGCAAAGCTAACTTTCTGGAAAATTTTGCTTCGGCTGGTAAACACCTTTGTACTACCATTGGTCCGTGGCCATTACGTAAGGTAGGTGGGCACTGAGGCTCCGCCTTCTTTTACTCAGAAAATCTTTTACAATTAATTTCTTCTCTCGAGTCCGTAGAAGTCAGACGTCCGCGAGTGAAAACGTGAACACTGGAGAACTGCTTTATAGTAGAAAATGAATTTGTACTTCTGATGAAATGAGAGAATGACACAGTTTTTAATATTTTAATATGGTAAAGCTGCTTGATTTTAAGCAATCTATTTGATAAAATGTTATAATATAAACGTGCCGTGACTTTACTGGAGTGCTGAATTACAGAGCTCGTGCAAACAAACATATCCACATCACTCACTCATTTCATTTGCTCCGGATGAATACTGTTGGTGTTACAGAGCTTGAATTTCGGCATGGGATTGTGCATATTGCACATAAATTTACTCATTCCCACAAATTTTGTGCTCACACCCAAAGTGTGCACACATAAAGCCTCCTCTCAGTATTAAATTTAACTCTTTTTCACTGCTTATTGTGCTTAAACAGTCAAATACATGCAAATTAATGTCATAATGCCAATCTTGGCGAGTATTCACGTAGACACAGTCAGTTATGTTTTAAGTGAACATAAACAGTTGAGAAAGAAAATGCATGTGTAACAGTATATTTGATCTGTGCGTCAGGTTTTAAAGTGACAGCAGCCTAATATACCTGCTGCCAAATTCTGAGAAAATATTAAAAATATCTATATGGCAGTTTCCCCCCATGGTATCGATGTCAAAATTGTGGCCAGTAAAAATACTGAGTGGTTAGTAACTTTGGAAAACCACTAGTCACAGTGGCTGGTGAGCAAAAAAGTTAACGTCAAGCCCTGCATCCAACATATCTGTCGCATTTTTAACAATGTACCACAACTATCTGAGGCTGAATAAACATTATGAACTGCACATTTTCTTTCTGAATGGTTGCATGATGATGCTGTGTTATATTGAAGCATCCATTGTAGCATGCTGCATCACAATGCCCCGTTCACTTTGACATGTTCATGACCTGTTTAATCTTTGAAGGTCTAAATGCAGTGATTTTTCGCTTGCATTTCTGTAACCGAAGATGAATGTCTTTTCCCATGTAATGCGTCAGTCATAGTCCCATAGTGGCTAAACACACCTCTGGCTCCGCCTGCTACAGTAGCCACGCCCTAAACTCATGCTATAGTTTGAGTTGGAATGAGACTGACAGATTTAGTGGATGTTTAGATGGTGCCTGGGAGGCTTAATGTGTTCACTTTTAGAGGAGATAAACCCATGAATTGCATATTAATAGTAGTCAATGGCCTGGGATAAGAGAATGCATTTTAATATATATAAAAAAAATAAAAAAAAACTTGAAGCTGCTAACTGTGTTTGGAAGCTGGTAGCTGGTATCTAGCCAGTCCAAATTAGTCATGGTAGACGATCTTAGGCCAGCAACAAAGCAGTTGATCATACCAGCTCAAGGTGGTTAAGCTGTTTTTTGGACCAACCAATGTCCAGCTGATGACTAGACTGAACCAGATGCCATGTTCCAAAACGATTACAAAATGTAGACTATTCCTCACATATATCATATTTATAATGCTAATTAATTAACAACTCAGACCCAGAAAACTCAGAAATGAGTGTACAGAACATTCCTCAACATTTTTGCTTTTGTGTTTCATGGAAAAAGAAAAGACATATGGTTTTGGAACGACATGTGGGAGAGTAAATAATGACCAAATTTTAATTTCTGGGTGAACAATTCCTTTAACACTCAAAGGGAATGTGTGAAGACTGTGAAAAATCTTGGGCTTGCTTCAGTCCTTTTACATTTCTGCAGAAGATGAAGAGTTCCAGCTCAGTCTCTCCACTGATTTGATCCCAAAATCTGTTGCTTTTGCTGCCAATACTTCAGCACTGCTCTCAGAAAGCCCGTCGAGACAGAGAGAGAAATACAAATAAGCCTCCAGAACAGAAGTGATAGCCGTGTCCCCTCTCTCTCTGATCAGAGATCCAGGGGGTCGTGGAAGCCTACCAAAACTGCCTGCCCAAGATCCAGCTCTACGGTCCCACTAATGTGGCTCCCATCATCAGCAGAATAGCTAAACTGGCGGCTGGGAGAGAACCCATCAAAGACGCTTCTGTGAGTTTCTTTAAAGTTTATTTTTACTGAAGGGGAATTTCACTAAAAATGAGCACTGGAATCGTTAAAAGAATTGTGCAATCAGGTAAAACACAAAAGTGTTGCTGTGAGTTCTGTAAATGTTAAAATGATTTTTCAAAGTTGTAAATAAAAGAAGAAAATACTATATAAAAAAACACTATTTCAGTCTTTTAGTCTGAGTGAAAATGTTCTAAAAAAATGTTTTCCCAGTGAGGCACTTTGAAATGCAGAAAGTTTGTTTTACTGCATGCATCTGGATATGTGTGTCTCCATTATTTGATGAATTACTAGTACTATGATCACTCAAAAATGTATATAAACATCCTTTTAAAAATTCAATTACATTAACCCCCAGCTTTATATGGTAATTAGGGGTGTGGCTATAATGCTTTATTTTACAGTGTCCTTGTTACATGTAGTTACTGTAGTAATTACAATAAGATATGCATAATTACACACGTTATTACGTACCCTAAGCTAAACCCAAATTCTAACCCTACCCTAATAGTAAGTACATGAAGTTAACTATCATTACTAGTACTTAAATGTATAATTATACTGTAACACAGAGAAGGGTTACACTTTATTTTAAGGTGTCTTTGTTACACTGTAATTATACATTTAAGTACTGAGTAATATTAAGTAACTACATGTACTTATGTAACCCTTGGTTTGGTTTAGGGTTAGTTGCATGTAATTATGCATAATTTATAGTTATTACTAGAGTAACTACATGTAACATATGTAACAATGACATTGTAAAATAAAGTGTTACCAAATAAAGTGTAACCAGGGTGTACAGTGAAGCTATTTTCTGTGTATTTATCTGTATTTGTTGCAGTGACAAAGTGAGCCGTGTCTGTATCCATATTCTGATCCAGATGTGGACAGGGTTTAAACCGGAAACAAAATTTGGTTACACTTTATTTTAATGTGTCCATGTTACCGTGTAATTAAACACTTAAGTACTGAGTAATAATAATTAACTATATGTGTACTTACTATATGGTGTGGGTATGATTAGAGTTTGGTTTAGGTTTAGTTGCACATAATTATGCATAATTTATAGTTATAAATGTAACGTGTTATAAATGTTATAAATGTAACATTTATATACTATAAATGTAACGTGTGTAACAAGAACACTGTAAAATAGTGTTACTCAAAATTTCGAACCCTATTTTAGATGTAAATGTTTTTATTACATATTTTAAGTAAATTTAAAAAAGCTAAATGGCTTCTGCTTGAATCATATCATAATATGGTATCTTAGGTTGGTAACACTTTCGTTGGTCCACTTTAGACATTGTTTACAAGTACCTGAGTAATATTATTTAACTACGTACTTACTATAGAGTTATGGTTAGGGTTTGGTTTAGGGTTAGTTTCTTACAAGTATGCATAATTTACATGTACATAGTAAGTACATGTAGTAACATGTAACAACGTCACCTTAAAATTAAGTGTTCAGACATTCTACTAACTATAAGTAACTTTGCATCTACATGTCAACTAGCAGTCATTAGAGTATCAGTAGACTGTCTGCTTAATGTCTGTTAACACTTTATACTGACTATAAGTAACTTTGCAACTACATGCCAATTTATTCTACTAACCCTAACAGTCTACTTATACTCTAATGAGAGTTATAAATTAATGAGAGTTAGTTCACATGTAGTTGCAAAGTTACTTATAGTAAATGGAATGTCTATAAAGTGGGCCATAAATGTTTGTAACTCAGAGATGCATACAATGCAGCCATCCAATTTGAATATTAAATCAGACTATGAGCATTTTTTCATTCCTAAAGCTCAAACTTTAGGCTATGTCTACATTAATCCTGATACATTTGAAACATCGTTTCAAAACACACTAGCGTTCATACTGAAAAGTCAGAAAAAAGCTCAATTCACTTTACTGTGAAGCATAATTCCTCATAAATGCTCACTGAGGTGATACAGATAGAGCAGACATAATGAACTTCTCACGCAATACTTCTGGCAGGATCATTTCATTTAGCAAAATATCTCACCATTCACTGATGAGTCCAATAATATATTAGATGGTCATTAAAAATATAAATTTATGTTTGTGCTTGTTTCTGCCACTAAATAAAAAATAAAATAAAAAAGGTAATTGCATGATATAAAGTCAGAATTACAAGTTATAAAATCAAAATTGCGAGATATAAAATCAGAATTGCATTTTTCTTGCGATTACGAGTATTTATCTCACAATTCTGACTTTATAACTCACAATTTTGACTTTATAACTCGCAATTCTGACTTTATATCACACAATTCTGACTTTATAACTCGCAAAAGTCAGAATTGTGAGATATAAAAATTCGCAATTGCGAGAAAAAAGTCTGAGCTGTGAGATAAAAAGTTGCAATTACCAATTACCTACTTTTTTATTTTTTATTTCATGGCACAAACAAGCTTCCATACTTGGATAATTAGCCTAACGAATATTACAGCTTATATTATTCAATAGAATTCATTATTTGTGCCTTTCTAAATGAGGTATTTGGCTTTGAGTCCCTAGCAATAATATTGCAGTTTTAATTTCATCATGCAAATAGCAATGATGGTTTCTGCCTTTTCCAAATTTGAATTGAAAAGACAGTGTTTGTACTTTCAATGAAAAAAATAACTTTGTTTTTGGTGATATAACATTCATATTCAGGATGAAATATGCAGGTGAAGTTAATTTAGTTTCTGGACTGCAGGTGAAATTTGAATAAAAACAGGATTTTGCGCCTTGCACTCTTTAAAGTGCTTTAATCAATTTGCCTCTGACCATCCTTGTTCCTCAACACCCCCCACCCCATGTCATTTCTAACCTTAGAAATTTAGTCAAGGTCCAAATAAGACATTTTATAGTGTTTTCAGCTTATTATCTTGAGGGCTGTTTTGGTAATTAACGGAACTACAATCAATTTAAAATTCTATCAAGTCACTTTACATGTCATTTAATGGTCTCGGGTCAAATATTTGCCCTCAGGCTTAGCAGTTTTCTATGCATTGCCCTATTTCCTTTCTGTCTTCTACACACATGTCCTTGTGATGATCTTCATTTATTATTTAATCTTAGATCACCCCTTCCCCAAAAGTGATCGTTTTTCAGTAAATGAGCTCAGTGAGATCAATGTTCAGAAACCAGGCCATTCATTCAAACTGTAGACTTTGCATGTTTAATGTTACCCGGACCCCGGGGATGTTCAGGCCAGTAAATATTGCTAATTTTAGCCTAATGACTGCCTATTTTAGAATCTATCTCATATTCTGTTTATTACTATTGAGGCATTTAAAGGGACAGTTCACCCATAAATTAAAATTAAGTTTTTATTTACTCACACTCATGTTGTTCTAAACTCAAATACGACATGATGCTCAGCAAATAATGACAGAATTTGAATTTTTCCATTTTTCCTTGAAATGAAGTGCTTTGATGAGCTCCGGACATGTATATTACAGTGTAAAAATAAAATAAAATACCTGATAACAACCCTTTTCTCTGCCAGCTATATCATATCCTGCTGATCCTCACAGACGGGGTGGTAACAGACATGGCCGATACACGGGAGGCCATTGTTCGGGCCTCCTACCAGCCTATGTCCATCATCATAGTGGGAGTGGGAAACGCAGACTTCACGGACATGCAGATCCTCGATGGAGATGATGGAGTCCTGCGCTCACCCAAAGGGGAACCTGTCTTGAGGGACATCGTCCAGTTTGTGCCCTTCAGAGACTTTAAAACGGTTAGTATTTTTGTCAGTCACTGGGAATTTGCAAATGAAGTTACATGTGTTATTGTAGCTCCTGTTGCTCAGAAAGAGGATATCTGTGTTTTGCAGAATTAAACTTGAAATGTAATTAATAATAATAAAAAAAAATTTAAATGCAATAAAATACAAAAACATAAGTTAAGCAGCAGTTATTTTGAGACTGTCCTCCAAAAAAAAAACGACCCTATAGGTCGTTTTTCAAGCACCTTATTACGACCTATATTTACGTTTTGAAGTCATGCGCCCTCTAGTGGGCGTAAAAATAATGACAGTGTCGTGTTACGTCTGTCATCATGAAATGACGTATGACTGTCATTACCAATCAAAATGCGTGTTCATTTAAATGCAATATGTGGACTTTTTACACCATTTCTCCTATTTCCATTTACCAAAACTATTTTTTTTATTAACGACTAAAACCCACCCCCATCCCTAAACCTAACCTTAGTGACTTATAGTGCATACACATTTTATGAGCACATGTGTTTCCTGGGATCGAACCCACGATCACATGATCACATGATTGCATATTGTTATTGCAATGCTCTACCAATTGAGCTACGCGAAACCTGAAACATGATGCAGATAAAAGGGAACAATGCATTAAAATGAAAGTGTCCTGTTGTCGAAAGGGGCACAATTTTAGCAAACGCTCCTATGAGTCGTATTTCATGAATTAAAATGAAAGTGTCCTGTTGTCGATAGGGGCGCCACTTTTAGTAAACGCTCATATGGGTCGTATTTCAGGGAAGTGACAAACGATCTATATGGTCGTATTGGTTGGAGAACATGTTGGTTATTTTAATCCTCACCCTATCAAAAATATTTATATTAAGTAAGAAAGACTGTTTCCACCTCAGAGTAACGGTAACACTTTAGTATAGGGAACACATATAAACTATTAACTACCCCTTTTCCCTTAATAAACTCCTAATTTACTGCATATTAATAGTTAGAAAGGTAGTTGTAAAGTTTAGGTATTGGGTAGGATTAAGAATGTAGAATAAGGTCATGTAGAATAAGGCATTAATATGTGCTTTATAAGTACTAATAAACAGCCAATATTCTAGTAATATGCATGCTAATAAGCAACTAGTTAAAAGACCCTAAAATAAAGTGTTACCAGAAATACATTTGAAAATAAGAAATCACATTGTGAAATTTACACTCACCAGCCACTTTATTAGGTACACCTTTCTAGTACTGGGTTGGACCCCTTTTGACTTCAGAACTACTTTACTTCATCATGGCATCGATTCAAAAAGGAGCCGAAAATATTCCTCAACGATTATGGTCCATATTGTCATGATAGCATCATGCAGTTGTTGTAGTTTTGTCAGCTACGCATCCACGAAGTGAAACTCCCATTCCAGCATATCCCAAAGCTGCTCTATTGGATTGAGATATGGTGACTATGGAGGACATTTGAGTTTAGCGAACTCACTGTCATGTTCAAGAAATTAGTTTAAAATGATTTGAGCTTTGGGACATGGTGTATTATATCCTGCTGGAAGCATCCATCAGACGGTGGGTACACTGTGGTTATAAAGGGATGAACATGACCAGCAACAATGCTCAATTGGTATTAAGGGGCCCAAAATGTGCCAAGAAAATATCTCCACACCATTACACCACCAGCAGCCTGAACCGTTGATACGAGGCAGGATGAATCCATGCTTTCATGTTGTTTACTCCAAATTCTGTGCGTTCAGAGATGCTCTTCTGCAGACATCGGTTGTAATGAGTGGTGTGTCCACCAAAGCATTTTTAGCCAGCTGAAAATGCCTTGCTGTGAGCGCTTGAGAGTGCTTCGGCAGCGCAGCTTTCAGTTGAGATGTTTTCCTTGCTATGATACGGAATATCCGCAGAAGTGTTTCTAGTATCTCATTTCACAGATAGTTTGTTTCTGCATTGTTTCTATATAAAAATGTTGATACAATGTAAAGTATTTGCTCCGGTTCTTGTTTTAAATTTTTTTGTTTCGTTATTATGCTTGTTGTTGTCGTCTGTTGACGTTGTACAAGCAGAATGTGATGGTTGGTCAGTGTAGTATTTGTCCCGCCCCTCCTCCACTGTGATTGGACGGCTGGGTACAAAGTGACAGTGATGAGTGCTGCGTTTTACCCAAAGTTGAACATTCTTCAACTTTTGGTGACCAGTAAAAAGTAGCACTTCAGCATGAAATAGGTGCTCACGGCGCTCCCATTGAAAACTATTGGAAAAATACACTAGTCGCGGGGGAAAATACTTCGGTGGGCACACGGACTTACTGTTGTCTTTCTGTCAGCTCAAACCAGTCTGGCCATTCTCCTCTGACCTCTGGCATCAACAAGACACAGAACTGTTGCTCAGTGTATATTTTCTCTTTTTCGGACCATTCTGTAAACCCACAGATGGTTGTGCATGAAAATCCCAGTAGATCAGCAGTTTCTGAAACACTCAGACCAGCCCATCTGTCACTTAAATCATCTTTCTTCACCATTCTGATGTTCAGTTTGAACTTCAGTAGATCATCTTGACCATGTCTACATGCCTAAATGCACTGAGTTACTGCCATGTCATTGGTTGACCTAAGAAAGTGGCCAGTGAGGTTATATTTGCAAGTGTGAGATGTAAAGTTGCAAATTCTGAGAAATAAAGTTAAGATTAAAATATATAAAGTTGCAATTCTGAAATATAATCGCACTGTGAAATATAAAGTAGCAGTTATGAGAAACAAAACTGCATTGCAAGATATACCGCACAGACACAACTGGGAGATATAAAGTCACTATTATATAGAAATAAAGTCACAGACCTTTTTATTTTCTTTACTCTGGGGAATAAGCAGGCTTTCATAAATGGTACTAATCTAGAAAATACAGGGCCCCCACTTTATATTAATTCTTTCACTACTATGTACTAACATTTAAATTAACCATTTAATACATTGCACTTATTGTCTACATATGTTGTACATTGTTCTTATACTTAAAAATACCTGCATGTAATTACATCTGTAATTAATTTCTGTAATTACATCAATAGCAGCTAAAGTGTTTTGGGTAAGACTTTATGTACTTGCATGAACTAACTATAGTAATAACAGTAAATTATGCATAATTACAAGCAACTAACCCTAAACCATACCATAACTCTATAGTAAGTAAATGTTGTTAATTAATATTACTCAGTACCTAATTGTATAATTTCATATCAATTCAAGGCCTTTGGAAAGAAAAATTAATAGATTGTAATACTTTATATAGCCTTAAAATTTGAAAAGTAAATGTAACACAGTCACGGATGCCTTACATAAATGATATGGTGCGTTGGTGAATGATGCAGGCAGCGAGGCGAACCAGCATATGCCAGTGGTGCAGAAATTTTCTCCACAAGAGCGGTTTGTTCCCTCCACTGATGTACACAGCCAGAAAAAAAAACAAACAGAAAAACAATAATTTTAGAGAAGCGAGGATTAAAAATGTGTAAATACTCTCAACAGCCTGCTGCTTGGCTCTCTACCAAACAATTTAAATCACAAATTATACTTTCCTCATCTCTTTGTTTGAACACAATTGACCATGAATTTGGTTGATTTTCACTATTGTTAATGTTTTTCCCCCTCATGGAGGTCAATAAAAGTGTAAATTTTGCAGGCTTCACCAGCTGCACTGGCCAAGTGTGTCCTTGCGGAGGTGCCTAAACAGGTAGTGGAGTACTTCAGTCACAAGGCCATACCGCCCATGAACCCAGTGCTGAATTCAGCTCCCAACTCCATCGCCAACACACCTGAATAACACTCAAGCCTCCGGTCTAGCCCTGTACTCCTCCACGGTACTGCAAAGAGTAAGAGCTGGGACAGGGCTGCTCTGCCGCAACATACAGTACACTGACTACATTTTGTTCATTCATAAGGTGTTCATACATGACTGACGGTTTGGATCTTGGTGGCCGATCTTACCCTTGACACCATGACTGCTCCCCCAGCATGCAAACCGGAGTCCTTTTCAGACAGGGCTGACAGTACATTGAATTCCCATCATCACCACAGGCCTTCTGGTCCCCGCTGACTCTTTTCAACTGCACGAAGGACACTTCTGCATTCTGCTGTTTTGTATGTCCTTCAGAGCTTTCGAAGACTGCCCGTGGGCTCCTTTCATTTCTGGACTCCCGGAGAACTGGAACAGAACTGGCCGCAAACGTTCAATGTAATATGAAGAGTTATTCTATAGATAATTGCATGTACATTGACTGAATGCTTTGGTTTTGCTGGACAAATATAGCTAAAATCATGATCATTTTGATGTAAAGATAAAGGGTGTGAAAACGGTCATCAGCTGACTAGTCAATTAGTCAGGTCAACTAGTTTTAAATATTTTAGCAGTGGTGCTTTAATTAGCATGCTGATAGAGCGCTGTTTGACAATTTGCACCGTGAAACCCACTTGGAAAACCTGCGTCTTTAAATCCATCACCTTTAAAGCACCGGTGCAACAGCCATACACACGCAGACATGCTGTTTTTTAAGCATCTTACGCCAGTCTTAAGACACTGTGTCAAGTTAAAAAGAGTTTTTCAGAAAAATACCTTTTAAAAATGTTTCTGTTTCATTCCATTATGTCTAACTTGAATGCATCTGTTAACATCCCATAACAAACACGTCTGATTGGTGAAAATGAAGCCAGCCTAATTATACAGGACTTCTTTAAGAATTTTAAGTCAACTAGTCAGTAGGTTGCCTGAGAATGTTTTGTTCACATCCCTAGTCATCAATATTGTGTGTCTCTGCGCCAATGCTCTTACTCAAATGTACATTAATTGATATTTTTTTCCTGTTTAAATGGTTTGTGGAAACAGTTGATCATTGCCACAGGCACTGTGTCAATCATGAGAGACGTGTACAAATCTCTGCTCTAGTTAAAAAGGTGAAGTATAATTTTTGTGCAGTTAGCAGAACCAAACAGAACTGTTTCAACACTGCCAAACAGATAGTCCACCCCAAACTATGTACCGTATGGCATATCTTCCCTTGTGAAAAAATGCGCTTTATTGTATTGAATGTCCACTTATAGTGTACTTCAAATCTTAAAAGTATATATTTAAAAAAAAAAAAAAAATGTAATATATACTTGTAGATGATATAATATTAATGAAATAAAAGGCAACTTAAGTGTACTTAGAGAGATTCCACTTTTATGAATGTTTCTTAACACACTTAAGTACACTTTTAAAAAGTACACTTTGTAATAATATCAAATTAAAAGTTTCTAATCTTTAGTGTTTTTTAAAAGTACACTTATTTTGATGTGTTGACTAACAAACTAAAGAGCATGTAAATTGCTTGATTCTAATTTTAACTGTAACGTGTTATGCAGTTAATATAATTAAAATGTACTAAATTGCAACTTCACCATTACAAATATATTTAAATACTGTACATGACATACGAGTTTAAATAAAAATGACATTAAAGAATATTTTAATTTACTGTAATTGAATGGTAATTTACCATACTTTATTCCATATTTCAAAGACAACAGAAATAATTATGAAATTACATATAAATATGTACTTAAGTCCTATTGAAGTGGTCCAAAAAACAGTCTTAGGGTTCAGCTAATTGAATTTAATATAAATTTCAACTATAATACATTTTCATTTAATTGTAAATAAGATGCAATTACATCTTATTGCAATGCAAACATTACGCTGAGTTCACACTTAAGTATATTCTTTATTATTTCTGTAATAAGTACTCTTTAAAAGTATGATAAAGTGTACCTATTTTCACAAGGGTAGCCACATTATATGTGATAAAAAAAGCATTTTAACATTGAAATGGCTTTAAAGCATTCATTTAATTCATTTATTCATTTAAAGCTTCATTTGAAATTGTTGTAAAATGTAGGCAAAGTGAATATGAAAAGTGATAAAAAAAAAAGTGTAAAGTGCTGTTTTCATTCTGATGTTTGTGTGTCAGCGGCACTCAAACAGATGCAGCCTACTGTTTAATTGACTGCTGTTCAGTGACACGCGACATTGCCGTACACACAGAGTTTACATCAAACTACAGGTTGACTGAACAATAGCCATGTCAAACATGGATGGCTGCTCAGTTCTACAGTACATGCATGACTTCAGTTACAAACACTAAACAAACAGTGATGGATATATTTACCTATTACAGTAGAACTTATTTGGGTGAACATTGATAACTTAAAAAAACATATTCAGTATTGCCTTGCACAAAAATACCTGCCCTCTCAATAAACTGTCGACTTGCAACCTTTCATACAACTAGAGAGAAACTGTCTCTATGTTATCCAGCATTATATATCTGTTAGTCACAGTTGCTTCAACAAAACTGACTGGCATATGATAATGTACTGCATCTTGACTTCAAGAGAAAATCATTTAAAAGTGTTTAATGAATGTACACTTCCTTTTTAAGCGCAAGTTTCGAGTTCTCCATTAACAGAGCATATATAAAGTGATTTTGGGCACAGAATCTTCTTGCTCTTAAGATTATAGCATAGCCTTGAGTCAAAACTGAAAAGTGTCACATGTTTGATGTGCTTAGTACACATCTATACAAGAGCACAAACGAAACCTCTCTCTCTGTCTGTTATTCTGAAGCCCGTATTGCACAACTGCAACATTATCATTCCATTGTGATATGGTTATGTAAATGAAAGTCGCCAGATCTTAAAATGTCGCTGTTTCTGAAATGGCTTTTTGAACTGTACATGCAGCCTATTCCAATTTGCTCAGCGGTCTTGTACATAGCATTTATTAATACTTCTTTCTTTTCTTTGCTTGTCTTTTTAATCCATTTCCAAATGGACTGCATTTGCATGTTGAGTGTATCCTGGGGTGAAGTTTGCTCCCTCTTTTTCGGAGGTGCTACTCTGCCACATAGTAGCAGAAGGAGAGGTAAATGTTGAGCATGAGTTTCCTTCTGCTATTCGTTTGGAATATGGGTCATCACCCTGGTGGTATTTTCTTGCAGCCTGAGGTCATTGCAGCTTTAGATATTCATACAGACCTCAGAGATATTAGGTAACACATTAAGTCAGCTGCATCCTAAAGCATTGAAAAGATGATAGGCAGATCATGCTGTTCCAAAAAGAAATCTTCATTAAACTGTATTGTTATTACTGTCAAAGGCGCTGGATTACAGGGAGCGAGAGGAGTCATTTGAACATATTTTGTCTCATCTATGCTTTAACAATGCTTTGATTTGGGCCAGTGACACTACTGGAAGTATCTCTTTCAAAAGCTGTGATTTACTGCATGCACTCCTCTGTGTTGAAATGTACCTGTCTGATTTCTTTCAGTGTTATTTTGTTGGAAGCGAGTCTGCTGTTGCACCAGCCCGTTTCCTGTAGTCTAGACTTCTGCATCGAGGCTAATAAATCTTTTAGTAATTTGACTGAATGGTGGTATGTCATTGTGCAAAGACTACATCCAGATTGGATTCAGAAAAATGATCAAAACACCCCAAAAGCTTGAACAGTCCTATACCTCCTTATGGGTTCAACATTTCATTCGGTAGCATTATAGGCAGTTTTGATTTATATGCTGTTGGTTGTTTGATGATCACATAAGCTTACATGTGCAAAAGCAATGCTTCTGTCGCTTGTTTTTGGACCAGGAGATTCTGTACTCTTTCAGAAGATGTCTATAACAGTGAAAACATGGCTTGCCAGAAGAACAGGCGTTGTGTCATGAATGATGAAAGAAGAAAGAGTTCAATCGCATTAAGACTCTTTCTCTATTTAGCCCAACTCACTCGTTACATTTTAGTAAATGTTTAAAAGAACTTGAGAGCGAGTAAATTTTGACAGAATTTTCATTTTTGGGTGAACTAACCCTTTAAGCAAGTTTTAAGATCATGTAAACATTTAAATTAAGTGTGTCCAAACTTTAGTGCATATGGGTCATTCCAACAGTTTGGTGAATTTTGGTTTGAGCATGTTAGTTGAAAACATTTTTAAAATTAAATCTACTTTTAGTCGAGAAAATGTCTTGCTATCATAAAAGCACACCGGTTGAGTTTAGGCTATTATAGTCTCATGTAGCCAGAGTGACGGCAGAAGGTCTGGACTCCATCGCAGCTTTCATTGGTAAAGGACCGGCCAAGAAGACGTCTGACTGACATGTGAAGAATCCAATCTTTGTTCGTTTTGTTCTGTGTCATGTTTAGGGGAGTGAAAATGTAAAGTCAATGTGCCTACGATAACAGACCGGCATGCATCTAATAAATTATTCAAGAACGTTGTGCAAGTTTACAGTAACAATGGAGCCATGAACTTCACATACTTTTGAAAATCCAGCATTTAGTTGGTCCTGATAAGCGCTCATTGTCACAGTTGTAAACATGACGGCTTTCTTCTTCCATGAGGGGGTTTGGCATCACGATGACTTTCTTTTTCCATGAGGGGGTTTGGCATCACAACAACTTTCTTCTTCTATGAGGGGGTTTGGCATCATGGCGGCTTTCTTCTTTCATGAGGGGGTATGGCGTCACAATAGCTTTCTTCTTTCATAAGGGGGTATGGCGTCACAACAGCTTTCTTCTTTCATAAGGGGGTATGGTGTCATGATGGCTTTGTTTCCAGGTGGACCGTTAAAGAACATGACAAACATCTCCTGGAAATCCTGGAGAATTCAACCAATCAGATGACAACTTCAAAACCCCCAAAGTGTTTCCCATTTTGTGTGCCTTGTGCATCAGACCTTCAGCCAACAGTCTGTGGGTGTGACGTCTGAGGCTGAGACCAAAGCCCCGGGTATACTTCACATTTGTGTCTGTGCATCTTTCAAAGTATTTTCATCTGCGGATGCGCACGGATGACTGAGTTCGACACATGCACAGTACAATTTTTTTCTATACTCTACTAGACATTGTGTCATCAACGGGAGATACGCTGGGGAGGATCGGAGAAGAAAAATAGAGCATCCACCATTGCAACATAATTCAGAAGGTACACCAGGAGAGCAAGAATCAAAAACGATGGAGAAAGATATGTTAGGGTTAGGGTTAGTATAACCTAATAATTTTGACCAAATATTTCAAATTTCACATGTATGGCATTTGTGTTACATGTCCAGTACAAATTGACACAATGGGGTGCACATTATGTTTTTACGCTATTAAAGGGTTAGTTCACCCAAAAATGAAAATTCTGTCATTAATTACTCACCCTCATGTTGTTCCAAACCTTCGTTCAGACCTTCGTTCATCTTCTGAACACAAATTAAGATATTTTTGATGAAATTCGAGACCTCTCTGACTCCTCCATAGACAGAACTTTAATTACCACTTTCGAGGCCCAGAAAGTTAGTAAAGACATTGTTAAAACAGTCCATGCGACTGCAGCGGTTCAACCTTAATTTTATGAAGCAATGAGAAGCGCTGCACTGCGTGTACAACGTCAACAGCGTAGGAGACTGACAGGGAAGAGAAGAAATTGTTGAATTGTCATTATTTTGTTTGTTTTGTTTTTGCGCACAAAAAGCATTCACGTAAAAATGAGGAAAAGAGACAAACATTTATGATTTATTTTTTCTTAGGGCATACGCTTAAGATTTTATAGCACCAATGTAACAGGGTGGATTGGAGTTTAAGGGACATAAACTAACAGTTTTACATTAAAATATGTATCATGATAAATTGTATTTTATGTCAAAGAGAATAAGGAAATGTATATATTAATACTTAAAATTGCTAATTTAGAATTATATATGCAACCTTTACTTCAAAGTGAAATTGAGAAAACATGATTGGGGACAAGGGAATTTTCCTGTCAAGTGCTTCAAATAGTGTTCTTTGGTGCTAATCATTATGAATTTGTGTTAATTAGGGTACATCTATGCATGAAAAGCCATGTGACATGAAAATTGATTAAAATTTTATGTAAAATATGCTGTGTCTCATGGGGACAAAAAAAATCCACAAAACTGTAGGAATGGCCCATTATTGTTTGCAATTTTGGCTGCAAATCTGCAAAACTTGAGATTGGGCATAAATTTAGGTCACATTCTATTGAAATCTGAGTAATATTGCTGGTTCCAGGAAATTGTTTTATTTTATTATCTGTGGTGGTCCTTTAAATGCATCCAGCAACACAAATGTATCTAAGCAGAAGCCACATCTGTCATTACATAAACATCAAAAAAGCATCAAATGTGCATCTGGAATCAACCCAGGCAATGCACAGCATTTGAAAGCATTATAATTCCAGGTCATTTCTGCAGTGTGTAGGTGCGGCTTTATTTCCATTCACTCTCATGCAGTTATCTTTATGTGGAATAGTCAGTCTGCATATTAACAGGTAAATATAAGGCTCATTGAGTGTGTTTTGAAGAACTACTACTCTTCAAAGAAAGTGAATTATATTGCAATTATTGCTCAAATGATTAAGATAATAATCAGTTAAAATAGCCTGGAGTTAAAACAATGGGCTTTTCTAATTATCAGTCATGGACTCATATGTTATGCATGTCTGGTTTAGTTGAGTACAAAAATAAAAATAAAGGTTCTCTATTGGCATCTATGGTTCCATGAAGAAAATTAACATCAATGGAATATTTCCATCACACAAAAGGGTTCTTCGTTGTGGAAAAATGTTCTTTAGATTATTAAAATGATTAGAACTGTTCACTGGGGAAACCAGAATGGTTCTTCTATGGCATCTCTTATTTTTTTTAAGAGTGTAAGGTCACTTCTACAATACATACATTACACTCTGCAATCTAAAATAGAGGAAAAGAAAGATTATTTAGAAAAAGAGACACGTTTAAACTAGTCCTGATTTGCAAAATAGGGTGATAAAGATCCTGGCATTTTTATTAGATGTAATAAAAGGGTCATTTTTCATGGGATTTGCTCAGCTAAAGGTCCAATGTGAAATTCTTGCCCTCACTTAAAAATCTTATTTTTATATACATTTATTTTGTTTTATTTTTGTTTTTCAGCTCAGAATTTTTACAAGTCATGTAATACCTAAGCAATGATCTTTTCTGCTCAAAACCAGTTTTTGCACATATTTTTATGCTTCTTCATTTCACAGTCAGATGAGTACTGTTATAAACCTATTTCAAACCACAAGTAAATGAAATCCACTATGTGTTTTTGTTTTCAATTTGTCAGCCTTCACACCATATGAGCATTAAACCAAAACGTGCTGCACTAAAGCAATGTCTAAGTGAATCTTGTGATTTACGTGATGCGGTTTCCAGCTCCAGGAGGCCGGCAGCAGGATCACTGGTGTCCCTTTACTAAAGATGATGAGGTCTTCTCAGCGTACCTCAGTTGCGTCACGTCATTGGGTGACTGCATGAATGATTGTAGTTGCCATGGAGATCGTGCTGGGTGCTTAAAGGGCAGCCATGAAGAAATGGAGCGAGATGAGCAGGAGCAGATAATTGTTAAAAGAGCCGAACAACCTTGAGTGAAGTTCAGGGCTTTCAAAGAATAGCACAGAATTGCTTCGGTCTCAGATGTTGACACTGTTGAAATATAAATGGGTTTTTTAGACCATCAAAAATGCACATTTGTATGAGCATAAATACTTAGTATGTTCTCTAAGATCTGAGTGTGGGAGTAAGATTCATATTGTCAATGTCAATATCATATCATTGTTGAATAAATAATAAACTCTATTTAGCCTATTCATTCAGCCATCCTATTCATGGTCAGATGCAAGCATTTTTTACCTTTCACTATTTCTACACCTACTGTAAATAACACCTTGTCGAGAAACATGTTCACTTTTAACTGATTTATTGAATGAATTAACTGAATGTGACAACTCTAAATTTTAATGGCTGACTAGCCTCACATCATATCATAGCAGCTAAATGAAGAATCCCATCCCAAACAGGAGAAACACAACTGCCAAAACAATGATTTAAACAAACTGAGTCAGTCTGAACTGGCACTGAAAGTGAACAGCACAGCCAAACCTTTAGCCCAAACCCAACTCATTGTTTTTTCATCCAAACTGAGGATTAATATAAACTGACAAAGATAGATTCTTCTCTGAATGGGGTATATGTAAATATGTTTCATTGCATCCCTCAGAAATCATAAATTGTATCACAATTGTAATTAGCCTTTTCCTTCTCTATAGAGTTTTTACCTTTGGTTTCCTTGCTTGATTTTCCCCAACATTATGATTTCCTTCTTTCTGACTTTCCATTTCCACCACCTCCTGCCTAATTATATAGTCATGTCTATCTTTGAATTTAGCCAGCTTAGAAAGTGTTTCATTATAAAGATATAGGGCAGTATTTTAACAACCTATTAAGCACATGGTCTGAAGCGCATGGCGCAGGTGCACTTAGTGCATGTCCGAATCCACTTTTGCTAGTTTAACGACGGGAAAAAATGGTCAACGAACCAGGTGCATGGTCCAAAAGAGTTGTATCCTAGTCTCTTAATGAGTCATGGGTGTGTTTTGGGCAATAATGTGCAATAAACCAATCACAGTGTCATCTTCCCATTCCCTTTAAAAGCCAGGTGCACTTGGACCATGGCGGATTGCATTTACATGGCAGGAATATAGACATTCTCAACCTGACGAAGTCAGTTTAAATACATGTGTGCATTGCCATGATTGGTCAAATAATTATCCATTTTTATTCATCATTACAATGCCAAGCGTTGAAAGGAGTGGTGTAAAGCATGCTGCCAGTGGACTCTGGAGCTGTGGAGTGACAAATAATGCTTGTCTGTTTGGCAGTCTGATGGGCGAATCTGGGTTTGGCGGATGCCAGGAGAACATCACCTGCCTGACTGCATTGTGCCAGCTGTAAAGTTTAGGGGAGGAGGGATAATGGCTTGGCCCGTTACTTCCAGAGAAGGGAAATCTTAATGCTTCCGCATACCAAGACATTTTGAACTATGCTTCCAATTTTTTGGGAACAGTTTGGGGAAGGTGCTTTTCTATAGCAGTATGACTGTGCCCCAGTGCACAAAGCAAGGTCTGTAAAGACATGGTTGAATGAGTTTTGTCCTGGTCTGGCCCACACAGAGCCCTGACCTCAACCCCATCAAACACATTTGGGATTGAACTGGAACAGAGATTGTGAACCAGGCCTTCTCATCCAACATCAGTAAGTGACCTCACAAATGCTCTACTGGATGAATGAGCAAATATTCCCACAGAAACACTGTGGAAAGCTTTCCCAGGACAGTGGAAGCTGTTGTAACTGCAATATTAATGTCTATGAATTTAGAATGCAATGTCATTAAAGTCTGTGTTGTCCCAATACATCCATTTAGTGTACAGTGGGTACGGAAACTATTCAGACCCCCTTAAATTTTTCACTCTTTGTTATATTGCAGCCATTTGCTAAAATCATTTAAGTTCATTTTTTTTCCTCATTAATGTACACACAGCACCCCATATTGACAGAAAAACACAGAATTGTTGACATTTTTGCAGATTTATTAAAAAATAAAAACTGAAATATCACATGGTCCTAAGTATTCAGACCCTTTGCTGTGACACTCATATATTTAACTCAGGTGCTGTCCAATTTCTTCTGATCATCCTTGAGATGGTTCTACACCTTCATTTGAGTCCAGCTGTGTTTGATTATACTGATTGGACTTGATTAGGAAAGCCACACACCTGTCTATATAAGACCTTACAGCTCACAGTGCATGTCAGAGCAAATGAGAATCATGAGGTCAAAGGAACTGCCTGAAGAAGCTCAGAGACAGAATTGTGGCAAGGCACAGATCTGGCCAAGGTTACAAAAAACAATTCTGCTGCACTTAAGGTTCCTAAGAGCACAGTGGCCTCCATAATCCTTAAATGGAAGACGTTTGGGACGACCAAAACCCTTCCTAGAGCTGGCCGTCCGGCCAAACTGAGCTATCAGGGGAGAAGAGCCTTGGTGAGAGAGGTAAAGAAGAACCCAAAGATCACTGTGGCTGAGCTCCAGAGATGCAGTCGGGAGATGGGAGAAAGTTGTAGAAAGTCAACCATCACTGCAGCCCTCCACCAGTCGGGGGCTTTATGGCAGAGTGGCCCGACGGAAGCCTCTGCTCAGTGCAAGACACATGAAAGCCCGCATGGAGTTTGCTAAAAAACACCTGAAGGACTCCAAGATGGTGAGAAATAAGATTCTCTGGTCTGATGAGACCAAGATTAATGGTCTCTTAATTGTAAGCGGTATGTGTGGAGAAAACCAGGCACTGCTCATCACCTGTCCAATACAGTCCCAACAGTGAAGCATGGTGGTGGCAGCATCATACTGTGGGGGTGTTTTTCAGCTGCAGGGACAGGACGACTGGTTGCAATCGAGGGAAAGATGAATGTGGCCAAGTACAGGGATATCCTGGACGAAAACCTTCTCCAGAGTGCTCAGGACCTCAGACTGGGCCGAAGGTTTACCTTCCAACAAGACAATGACCCTAAGCACACAGCTAAAATAACGAAGGAGTGGCTTCACAACAACTCTGTGACTGTTCTTGAATGGCCCAGCCAGAGCCCTGACTTAAACCCAATTGAGCATCTCTGGAGAGACCTAAAAATGGCTGTCCAGCAACGTTTACCATCCAACCTGACAGAACTGGGAAGGAAGGAGGAATGGCAGAGGATCCCCAAATCCAGGTGTGAAAAAGTTGTTGCATCTTTCCCAAAAAGACTCATGGCTGTATTAGATCAAAAGGGTGCGTCTACTAAATACTGAGCAAAGGGTCTGAATACTTAGGACCATGTGATATTTAAGTTTTTCTTTTTAAATAAATCTGCAAAAATGTCAACAATTCTGTGTTTTTCTGTCAATATGGGGTGCTGTGTGTACATTAATGAGGAAAAAAAATGAACTTAAATGATTTTAGCAAATGCCTGCAATATAACAAAGAGTGAAAAATTTAAGGGGGTCTGAATACTTTCCGTACCCACTGTATATGAAAGGAGAATTCCATGCTAAATACTTCATAAACTTCATGCTTTATACATAATTTGACAAAAGTACAGCTTGAAATGACAGGCAACAAATTTCTGTTCACAAGTGGTATTAGAGTTAGTGTTAGTAACTTTGCAACTACATACCAACTAACTGTCATTCATTAGAGTATTAGACTGTCTGCTTAATATTTGCTAACACTTTATTTTGACTATAAATATCTTTGCAAGAGTATGTCAACTTCTTCTACTAACCTAAACCAGTAGGTTTACTCTAATGAGAGTTAGTTACAAATTAATGAAAGTTAGTTGACATGTAACTGCAAAGTTACTTATAGTTAGTAGAATGTGAGAGTGGATTATCGAAATAAAGTGTAACCAGATTTAGTTTTTTTATATTTTGTCAAATTTGGTAAACAGGTACACTAACTTTTGAAAAGTTCTGGGGCAGAACTGTTAGTTAAGATAGAAGTTACATAATTTATTAAAAACTTTTTCACTAAATCATTAACATGGCTTATAATTATTTAGCTTTTGTTTAAATTATTATTACTTAAAAAATATATATATATATACATAACATTTTGAAATCTGGGTCAGGGTTAAAACAATAAAATGTATTCATAAAAGGCACCAAGTTGTAAATACCATAACTATTCTGAATTAAAATGCATTCACATAATCATAGAACTCGTAATTGCAACTTTAGACTCGTAATTTTCTGAGAGTTACGACTTGTACCATGTGACTGCTGTAGATTTATTTCAGAGTTAATAGTACAAGAGAAACAGTATAGTATAGTATAGTATAGTATAGTATAGTATAAGTCAGAATCCAAGGATGCTAAAGGGTTATTTCACTCAAAAAATGAAAATTGTGTCATTAATTTCTCATCCTCATGTCGTTCCATGAAGCTTCATGAAGCAGTGTTTTGAAATTGGCCATCAATAGATATCGTTGAATAAAGTTGTTATTTTGTTTTTGTTTTTTGGCGCACAAAAGTATTCTCACCATTGCATTAAGGTTGAACCATGTCACATGAACCGTTTTAAATATAACTTTAGTAGCTTTCTGGGCTTTTGAAAGTGTAAATTATCTTGCTGTCAATGCAGGCCTCATTGAGCCATCGGATTTTATCAAAAATATCTTAATTTGTGTTACGAAGATGAACGAATGTCTTACAGGTGTGGAACGACATGAGGGTGAGTAATTAATGACAGAATTTTCATTTTTGGGTGAACTAACCCAAGTACAGCTCCAAGTACAGAGTCATGTGTTGTCATCTCTTAATTACGATAATTACAACATGGCGAGAATGCAACAAAAGTCTCAATTTTAATGTTCAGTTTGAACCAAAGCTGAAGAAACACCCACATGCAAAAGTCACAAGATCACATCCAATTCTAGTTTTATTTTTGCAGAATGCCTGGTATCAGCAGTAGAAAATGTGTTTATCATTTTAGCCTTTATAAGAGGAATGAACTGGCATTGTGCTACTAATCAAATTCACTGGCAGTATTTTGGCTGGGTGGCAGGCAGTTCCATTTCCATGTCTTGATAACACACACAAACAAACAACAAAATAGAAACTTCAATTGAGCTGCGTGTATTTGATGTCTGCCCTCTTTGCTTTGCATTTCTGATGTAAATGAATGTTCAAAGCACAGGCTGCACATCATAACAGTGGCATTTCACCCCACTGACTCCACAGTGCCCAAAAAGAGACGTTTCTATTACCAACTGGGCAGCGTCTGGAAAAGCAAATAGAGTCCGTTTTTTAATTTGGATATTAGCAGGTTATTTAGATTAGCTTCTCTGAAAGGTTAGCTTCATTATACTTCTTCAAAGTTCATGATACGCATTCCTAATTATCAGTGGAAGAGTGAAACACATGGACACCCCTATTACACCAATGAACTGTGTTGTTTTATTGTTTTATAATGTTTCCTGGGGTACACTAATAATGTTAGTATGCTTTTTTTACATCAAAAACCATCATAATCTAGAAATAAAAGGCATTTTCCTACCCTGATTTTAGCTCTCTGATTTGAACGCTCTTTTTTAAGGGGCATGTCTGCTGTGAGACTTCAGTGTAAACGCCCACTACTGTGATTGGCTAACATCTTTGCATATGAAATAGCTAAGTATTACTCTTTCAAAAACTTTTAGCATGTTTTTTCTATTACAGCTTTCAAGGTTAACTAATCGTGAAAAGTGTTGCATTACATTTATATCTATGGCATTAGAACATTGTAGCCGATCACAGACATGTTGTTGAGTGCATGAAAACAGTGATTTCGTCATTGCAACTCAACTTTGCACAATAACGAATGCTTTCATTGTAACTGATAGTCCAAACGCATTGTAACTAAGAGATTCGCTGAATAAAACGGGAGTTTTGGCGCGTGTCCAGAACTCAATCACTAACAAACTTGCACTGTTTGATTGACAGCTCCAGCGATTGTTAAGGGAGCGTTCTTGGACCGCTTTCTTTATATAATTTAATCACCTTTTAAATAACATATTTTTTCATCCTACTAAGAAAAACAACATGAAGTTGACCATTTAGTCACTAGTTTGATTTACTGACACATAAACAAAGAACATCTGACTGTACATGAATCATTCCATATCAGATCAGGCATTAGAACAGTAGGAGTAACTCATGTTGTTGCATTACTGTCGAGTCCATATCGTAAAAGTCTGTTAGTAAAGCCTGTGCTGAAATGAGATTGATTTACCAAAGAACACAGTGAAATCGCGAATACAAATAAATATTGCTCAGCTGAGACATTCACATGGTTGAAAATAAATAACCATATTCCTCGCATTAGGATCCTTTGAAAGGTAATGTTATTTTTGTCCTCTTCCTCATCTCACTAACATGCCAGGGGGTGGGGCTAACGTTGCAATGATGAAGTAGGTGTTGATTTCTTCTGTGGAGGCGGAGTTTCACCTATCTATGACAGATAGGCACATTCCAGGAAACAGTCGTTCGCTGGGCCTGGTGTCGGTAAAAGCTTTTAATGGACTAAGTGAGTTTTCAGTTCTGAATCTTACAGGATATTCTTATAGTACGATGACCTCTTATATATCAATAGCTCAAGGAAAAGTTGATTTCTCAATTCATGATGCCTTTAAGATTGATTTTTCCCCATCAGCTGCAAAGTGATCTAAATATCACTTTGGTTATTTATTTATCTAACTGCATTTTAGAGATACTTTTGTAAAACAAAATGTATTTAAAAAATGCATACGCCGAAATGTCCAAATTCAGCAGTTGCATATGTTGGAAATATAGTGAGTAGAAGTGCATTTTAAGTTGGTGTTTACAAGAGGTTGTTTCTGTTTGAGATTGCGGTCACTTTATGAGATTAATGTGGTTAATTTCACCCAGGCTTGTTCTGCTTGCACACAAAGATGATCCCTTGGGCTAAATTGTTCATAGATTTGTATTCCACTGCAGCTGTTTAATATTTTATTTTCCTCTGCAATAAATGCTAATGTGCAATTAGAATTCCTCAGCCCTTTTGAAAAACACCAAGCTAACAAGCTAACAAACCACTCCATAATTTTGTACGATATTAATCTAGTGTGCAACCGGTCCCACAAAAAACAAAGCTAAATCTTAAATCTTAATATTTAAATTTTATTTAAACAGTCACATTTAGCAGAAAGTGTTCTGTTATATAGTAAAGAGGTCTGTAATATGAGAAACACCAAACCTCACTGGTTAATATCTCTTTCTCATACTCACCTTTGAAAGTGGATATTGCAGATTTTGTGGAAAAATGGGTAACACTTTATTTTGAGTCCACTTTAGACATTACTAACTAAATCTCATTAGAATATTAGTAGTGTGTCTGCTTAATATCTACTAACACTTTATTTTGATGCTCCTCCAACAGACATTCTACTGACTATAAGTTTGTCGACATGTCAAGTACGTCAACTTATTGTACTAACCCTATTCCAAACCATAACCCTAACAATCTACTAATACTGTAATAAGAGTTAGTTGACATGTAGTTGCAAAGTTGCTCATAGTTAGTAGATCGTCTAAAGTGGACTATATCGGAATAAAGTGTAACTGAAATATGGGGTGCACTGACTGCACACAAAGAAATGTTGCCAATGTACTGTGTTAATATGTATAAAAAATTCCAATATTGATTTTTTACAGGCGTTTTATCCGTACAGTATTTAAATTATGCTTTGTATTGTGTCGTAGGGTTAAAAGAAATATCCATAAACTTAACGGATAATGCCCTTGCAGAAAATTGCCAGTGCCTTTTCAGAAGGTCATGTTTTTTGTTGCTTTATTGACTTACCACACTAAAGTTACAGATCCACAGATCCTCTAATGCTGTGCCAAACTACTGCCGGAAGCTAGTTATTTTAGTTTTTAAAGTTTTAAATATGGATATTTTTCTAACACAAATGTATTGCTTCGCAATACATCATCCTCTATTCACTGCCATTATAAAGCTCTGAAGAGCCAGGTCATTATTTAATATAACTCTGACTGTGTTCGTCTGAAAGAAGAAAGTCATATACAGCTTGAGGGTAAGTTAATCATGGGGTAATTTTCATTTCTGGGTGAACTATAACTTTAACCCACCCTTAAACCTACCCATACCACCAAAGCTGTCCCGAACCTTACCCGTGTCGTACCTGAACACATCAATATAAGCAAATGTGTTTTGCAATAAAACATGAACACAATAAGTACATTGTACTTATTTATATATAAGTACATAGTAGCTAAAGACACCTACAATAAAGTGTGACTGGTAATCCTAATACAGCTATAGCTCCAATTTACCATCTTTACAGAATGTATACGACTACTAAGTAAATGTTACATCACCTATTTAATATGCATGAGCCTTGTTCATAAGGCTTATATGCTTTATGATATGCCTGCCTTTTGTATCTTCCATTATCCCCAGCTCTGATAAATGCAGTCATGATGAACGGTCTCACGATCTTATTCACAAGATCTAATATTCTGTAATTGCTCAGTGTCCATTCAAAGGCGACATTAATCAATACTTTCTCTGTGATCCTAAATTTAACGCTCAGCTCATAAACCTGACATGAAGAGCTGTAATTACATTAAATTTGTTCTATATTGCAGATTACTGACTTGTGATAATCTGGTTAATGAGGTAACAGTTTACTGTTGTAATAGATAAACCCAGCGCAGTCTCCAAGAGCTTCTTTGGTGTTTTTGAAAACTTTTGACAGGAAGCTCGAAGAGATTCTCACATCCATCATTTTGGTTTCGTGGCATCCGTTTGTTCTGAAATATTACGAGCGTTCTGGGTGGGAGTAGATATGGTTAGTGTCATAAAGGAGCTAAACGCTCTGAAACGGCTGACAGGATAAGAGAATAACATGCAGCATTTAAACAAGCACAGCGTTTGCCTGGCTCCAGTCCTCCTCTGAGAGAACCTGAAAAGATGTAGATGAAGGAGCTTTGCAAAATGCTAATATTTGCTGACAGCACCTGATAACAAATGGTTGAACTAGAGGAAAAACTACAGCAGAGACTTACAAAGAAGGGAACATTGCTTTAAGTTTCACATAAGATTGATGGTTTTGTTTGCTGTGCACACACACACATTTCAAGCATTGTTTTATAATATATACAGTTGCATGAAAAAGTATTGGAACCACTTGCAGAATCTGTACAAATGTGAATAATTTTAATAAAATAAGAGTGATTCTACAAACTGCATGTTATTTTTTTATTTAGTACTGTCCCGAGTAAGATATTTTACATAAAAGGTGTTTACATATAGTCCACAAGACAAAAAAAAAAAAAAAAAAAAGCTGAATTTATTAAAATAACCCCGTTCAAAAGTTTGGGAACTGTTGGTTCATAATACTGTGTGTGGTTATGACTGGTTTTTTTTGTGTGTTTTTTTTCATACAGTCACTGCTGGAAAGGGTTCAAATACACAAAAATTGCTTGAAAACTGAAGAATCTGCAGGACCTGGAGGATTTTTCTGAAGAACAGAGCTCAGTTTAACTGCTCAGAACAAACAAGAGACTCATGAACAAATGAGTCTCATGAATAAATGACTCATGAGCAGTTAAACTGAGCTCTGTTCTTCAGAAAAATCCTCCAGGTCCTGCAGATTCATCAGTTTTCAAGCATTTTTTGTGTATTTGAACCCTTTCCAGCAGTGACTGTATGATTTTGAGATCCATCTTTTCACATTGAGGACAACTGAGGGACTCAAACTCAACTATTAAAAAAAGATTCAAACATTCACTAATGCTCCAAAAGGAAACATGGTGCATTAAGAGGGGGTGGAGATGTGTCCAAATTTTTCTTACTTTGTTGAAATAACTTTTTTTTTTTTTCATTTAGTACTGCCCTTCGGAAGGCAAGGCAAAGCAAGGCAATTTTATTTGTATAGCACATTTCATACACAATGGTAATTCAAAGTTCTTTACATAAAGAAGAAGAATAAAAATAGAACATAAGGAATAGAAATAACAGTAAAAACAGATAATTTTGCTATCTGGATGGAAGAGCTAGGAAGTCCTAGGGAGTTTTTTTGTTGTTGTTGATGTTGTTGTTGTTGTCCGTCAGAGTGGATCTAAAAGGATCTATCCATCAGAGCAGATCTAAATGGATCTTCCTCACACGACAGGACTGGTACCTGTTTAGGCACTTCAAACTGATAAACAAAGTTTCAATCTGCCCTTTTGCCAAGACACCTCTAACTGCGCCACACAGCCCCCTTCTTCCTTGTTTGTTGTTTAGCCAGAGATGTCACCGAAGAATGATTGCTCGCAATTCCTCCACCATAAACTGTTGGGGATAACAATTTTAGGACCCTTGACCAGATATGTCGAATGAAAGACCAGGAGTCAGAGATGCAATCAATTGAAGAAATTTTACTGAAGAATAGTTTGCAGTTTCATCAGCAGAAGCCAGCTTCAGGTCTCACAAGGAGTTCGTAAGCCACAGAAGATACTTGCATGTTTCCCAGAAGACAAGTTAAGTACAATTTACCTTGATCTTCAAATTTAAAAAGTGTTCACCCCCCAGCTCTTAATGCATCGTGTTTCCTTCTGGAGCATCAGTGAATGTTTGAACCTTTTTTATAGTTGTGTTTGAGTCCCTCAGTTGTCCTCAGTGTGAAAAGATGGATATCAAAATCATACAGTCACTGCTGGAAAGGGTTCAAATATACAAAAAATCCTTGAAAACTGAAGAATCTGCAGGACCTAGAAGATTTTTCTGAAGAACAGAGCTCAGTTTAACTACTCAGAATAAACAAGTGACTCATGAACAACCATCACAAAACATAAAAACAGTCATAGATCATCCAGGTAACCACACACAGTATTGAGAACCAAGGAGTCCCAAATTTTGAACAGGGTATTTTAGTACTTTCAGATACTTAAAGCACTTTAAAATGCATTTATGCATTCATGAATCTGCAAACAAAAGCCAGAATGAGCTTTTTCTCAGAACCAACTTTGCTTTTCTGAGCCACTTGTTCAATAATTGTTAACCAAATATACAAACATATTTACATACATACACAACATTTGACAGTCAACAAGTGATTCCAACCTAACAAAGCCTAACTTCATTTTGTTAAATATTTTGACTAAAAAGTTTTTTGTGCTATATTTCTTGCCAAATTCAAACCTGCTTTCCCGCTGCTGGCGCTGCGCCAGAGATGGACGCGCTCTGTACTTTTCATATTTTACATCTATTCAGTGTTTTCAACCACATAATGTTTATTTGAGGTTTCAGACATTTAAATTAAGTACAAGGCTATATCCTATATATTAAAAAAAAGACATTTATAATTTGTTAAATGCAAACTCCAAACACTGATATGGAAGCTGAAATAATCCTATCGATTATAATTTGTTATTTTTTTATTTTATTTATAACAGATAGCCTACATTGCACTTGTTTATGTATTTCGGGAAAAATGGATGAATTTAGGCAACGTGATAAATCCGACTGATCCTCTGTTTTATCAGCGTGATCATTATAAACAACAAAACACATTCACTTCCACATATTTGACAATATAATATAATTATATTTATATTATATATTATATTATTATATTATATTCTATTTATATTATAAATAGAATATAATTCATGATATAGTTAACAAGTTTGTGAATATTTAAAATAAAAAGGAGAAACTAAATAAACGCAATAGCCTATACCTGGCTGCATGACGCGTCGGCAACGGGACATTCTAAAACGCTTAAAGGGATAGTTCACCCAAAAATGAAAATTTGATGTTTATCTGCTTACCCCCAGTGGCATCCAAGATGTAGGTGACTTTGTTTCTTCAGTAGAACACAAATGATGATTTTTAACTCCAACCGTTGCGGCCTGTCAGTCAAATAATGCGAGTGAATTGTAACACAATTTATAAGAGTCAAAAAACATGCACAGACAAATCCAAATTAAACCCTGCGGCTCATGACGACACATTGATGTCCTAAGACACGAAACGATCGGTTTGTGCGAGAAACCGAACATTATTTATATCATTTTTACCTCTAATACACCACTATGTCCAACTGCGTTCAGCATTCGCTTAGTCAGGACTGATCGCGCTCTGACAACGGCAGTGATGTCTCGCGCGTGCTAGACATTACTTCCGTTGTCAGAGCGCGATCAGACCTGACTAAGCGAATGCTGAGCACAGTTGGACATAGTGGTGTATTAGAGGTAAAAAATGATAAATACTGTTTGGTTTCTTGCACAAACCGATCGTTTCGTGTCTTAGGACATCAATGTGCCGTCACGAGCCGCAGGATTTGTCGGCATATTTTTTGACTCTTATATTGTTACCATTCACTCGCATTATAAGACTGACAGATGGCAACGGTTGGAGTTAAAAATCATCATTTGTGTTCTACTGAAGAAACAAAGGCACATACATCTTGGATGCCCTGAGGGTAAGCAGATACACATCAAATTTTCATTTTTGGGTGAACTATCCCTTTAACGTAAAAAAAGCTTAACGTGGCTTGTAGCAGTGATATTAACAGACCAAACTCACATCGTACTAATAAATACTATGTAGGCCTACAAAAAATCAGATGAGTACTGAATGATCTCAACGCGTTTAATAACACGTTAATCCTTTTCCTCCCATAGAAAACCGTTACAGAAAACGCTTAAAATGGCTTGCCTATTAAGAAAGACAGCTATTAACAGACCAAACTCACTAAACATCATACTAATACAGTAATAATACTAATGCAGAAAGTTTTCTTTGATGGGTATAGGGTGCCACTGTCTTTGAACAACTTTTTGAAGTGTAAAATTCATGAACAGTTAAAGTCATCTACTTTCCTAGTTCAACCTGGTTCCTTTTCAAGTACTCTGACCTCCAGACTGACCCAAACACATTCACCTGTCATGGAGTAACACCTACACTGCTCAGTGTGGCACAGCAGCGAACATGATTCGTAGGGTAGGACGTGTTCTTAGATCAGCATCTATGTTGTCCCTGGAACAACATTAGTACTAACCTTAAATTTATGCCCAGCTCTTCAGCAGTCATGTAGACTACTTGTATCCAGGCAGGTAAATCTCCATGCTGCCTCTCAGTGGATGGGATGAGTAAATGGAGGAGTGGTGTCTAGACTAATGTGCAACTCCATCTGTAATACAACTCCACATCCAGCCTCAGACTCAGACTGTAAAGTGCCAACCACTGGATCAATGCCATTGATCAGTCTGTCGGGAGGAGATTGATGTACTGGTTTAACCCATTAGACACATCACCTTTTTGGACCTTTAACCTGCTGAGGAGAGAGATAATTAAGAGAAAAATGTGCTCCTTGTGAAAAAGACATAGGCCTACAGTTTAGCATACTTTTAAAAAGAGTGCTTATTATGGAGATAATATATTTTAAAAGAATGTACTTAAGTGTGAACTGAATGTAATGTTTTTGGACACTTAACTGCATTTTAACTCCAATTAAATGAAAATGTATCATAGTTTAAATTTATATTAAATGCAATTAGCTGAACTTTAGAGAGCTACTTAAAGGAACACTCCACTTTTTTTGAAAATAGGCTCATTTTCCAACTCCTCTAGAGTTAAACAGTTGAGTTTTACCATTTTCGAATCCATTCAGTCGATCTCCGAGTCTGATGGTACCACTTTTAGCATAGCTTCGCATAGTTCATTGAATCTGATTAGACCGTTAGCATCTCGCTCAAAAATGACCAAAGAGTTTTTATATTTTTCCTATTTAAACTTGACTCTTCTATAGTTACACTGTGTACTAAGACCAACGGGAAATGAAAAGTTGCGATTTTCTAGGCCGATATGACTAGGAACTACAGTATACTCTCATTCCGGCATAATAATCAAGGAACTTTGCTGCCGTACCATGGGTGCAGCAGGCGCAATGATATTACGCACATGGTATTACGAAACTGGTAAAACTCAACTGTTTAACACTAGGGGAGTTGGAAAATAAGCCTATTTTCAAAAAAAGTGGAGTGTTCCTTTAAGTAGGATTTAAGTACATCTTTATATGTAATTTCACAATTGCTTCTGATGTGTTTGAAATATGCCACTGCAAAATGTACTGAATAAAATACACTTTAATGTAATTTGTTTTGAAACGTATATGTCATGCATTTAAATATATTTAATTACATCTTTGCAGTAATGAAATTTTAGTAAATTTAAAATCTGTTCACTTTAAATGTAATATCGAGTAACAAGTACTACCTGAGCTTCAATATGTTATTCAGCACATCAAAATAAGTGTACTTCATTAGAGAACTACAAAAAGTTTATTTAACCCTCTACCACATAGTGTTGCCATATGGCAACATAATTTTTGTGTTCATTTCCTTGCCACTGTCTCTTTAAGAGAACATTCTCGTTTTTTTTTTTGTTGGTAAGAGAAGACCTTAGTTTAGCCAATGATGTGCTTTGGTTAAGTCACATAACATGCATTTTTTTTTTTTCTGTGGCGCAATTTCTGACAGACTGCCATCTCTTGTCGGTAGTTGCTGAAAGCAAACTAAAAACGTCAGTAACAAACAAGGACCCGCCCATGTCACATTCACAAAAAAATTGTTAACATCATCTCAGGTAAGTTATGATGACATATTCACCACTCAAAAAAGTTTTTATGAAATTAGTTTTTGGTAAATTGATCAAATGTCTGTGTTGCCATATGGCAAAACTGCGCAATAATGGAATGACATTATTATAATAGGTTAGCTTGCTAGCAAAGGCCAGCTGCAATCTGTTAAGATGTAACAATAATAACATTAATGCTAGTGATATAATGTTAATTAGTCATATGTTAAGGACTGCCATGGCATTTGTATTATGGATTAAATCAACATCAGAGACCTGCCACCACAGCCAGTATACTGGCCCAGACCTACCACTGGCCTACCATGGTGTCTCAAAAAGGCAGGTGCAAGTGGCTGTAAGTGTATTGTTAGGGTGAAGTGCACCAAATGTGATGTGTACATGTGTCTCACCTCTGAAAAAAAATGCTTTTTGAAGTTTCGTACAGAAAAAAGGTGAAGTTTCAAGGATTATGGGGGTTCATGTTCATAACTTTCCCCTCATAAGATTGCGTAATGTTGAATTTTCATGAACTGCAATGTTTTAGGTTTTATGTCAGTGTTTTATGATACATGGTGATACGTATTATATTTGTTTTTAACTGTCTACATTTGCATTTTTAATAATATTCGTGAAAAACGTAATTAAATTCAAAGAATATAAAGCATTATTGAGCAAAAGAGAATGGGATAAATAAAAGCCAAAGATGTTGGAAAATATGTATAAGGTGTTGTTTATATTTACTGCTAAAGCTTATAATAGCAGCATTTGATTCAATACAAACAACATTTCTGAGGAAAAATATTAACTATATACACTTACACTTATTCTAAGTTATTTCCACTATTGCGTGTTGTTGCCATATGGCAACATATCATAAAGTACCTTAAAACATTTTTTTTTTTTTACAGCACTTCAAGTTAAGCCATTCTAAGAAAAGAAACAGCATCAAATATTTTTTTCTATAGATTTATCATAATGTGTGCGGTAGAGGGTTAAAAATTATGATTTAAAAATGTACAAACTTTTAATTTGATATTATCACAAAGTGTACTTAAGTTTGTTAAGAAACAGTCATGAAAGTGTACTTTTTTTAAGTACACTTAAGTGGCCTTTTATCATTAATAATTTATTATCTGCAAGTACAGTTTGAAGTAAGTGCATTTAAAGCTGAAGAGTGTAACTGAGAAGAAACAACAAGAAACAAACTGGTTTGTTTTCTGAGTTTTGTCAGTTTTATTACTTTTGGATGGATGGAAATTATTTCCAGATTCTGTTATTTTGCTGCTGTTTTCTGTATAACCATTCATGTAAACTACTGCAACATTATTTAAAAGTTTCTCTTTTCACATTGGTCTATTATTGTGGTTTAATCTTTTAAATATAAATGCACCTCGTTAAACAAAAACGACGCTTTGCATGTCAGTCAGACACTGTCTTCCTGTCTAAGTGGGTTATTTTTGGCCAGAATAAGCTGCAGAGTGAAACAGACCTTTTGCCATCGTGTCAAAGTGGCTACGTGAGACTAATCATAAACTAAAAAATGCTTGCCTCATTAAATATTCATGTGCTATAGTCTCAGAAACTTTGACCCGCTGTGTTTAGTTTCCATTTCTTCTGAGGCAACAGGTCAGAGACAATAGATTGTGCTGTACTTCTCCAGTCAATGTTTTTTAACGTCATAATAAAAGTTTAGCTGAAGATAAATCCATGGTTTAAAATGACCCTTGAGACCCCAAAATGATTTGTGTTCATGAATGTATTGGTCATTGTGACCCTTATTATCTTTCACTGCAAAATCATTGTACTTTTATGTTAGTAGACAGTAGCAGAAGCTTCACAGTAGTCAAGTTTGTTCTCTGTGAGGCAATCAGTACACCAACACAGCACATGATGTCCCATAAGTACCACAGTATGTCTGTCAATCGACTCATAAATATGGAATACATATGAACCGGTACCTGTTATTTTTCTCCATGTTATGATCTTCCATCTTCGGCAGTATTGACTGAGCTGCTTCCCCAAGTCAAACAGCTCGACCCACAAGAGCTCCAGCTGTGTTTTACATTGCCTACGCAAGCCATAGGAGCAAAAGTCATTTATGCAGTCTGCTGCTGTTCCTCATTCTAATTCATTTCTTTTTCTTTTAAACATGTGCAAGCCCTAACAACACATACTCCCATGTCTGCACCGAGAGATATCGCCCCATATCACCTCTAGGGGAGCAAGAAATATTTTTTGATAAATCATAAAGAAAGAGACATTAGCTGGTTTTAATAAAACCTTTGGAGGCGTTTCTCCCAATCTCTAACACTCCAAACCCACAGTTTCATCAGCACCATATTAAGAGGGCCCCATCTTGTGTTTGTCAACTCTTAATTGTTAATTACATTAGTCTGTGGGATGGATTAGGAAATCAGCTCCAGCAGCCCTGCAGCAGAGTCATCTGAGGTGAAGAGAGCAGGTTTATTTGCTTCTATTGTGCGTTTGACTTTGTACTAAAAGCTATTACGGTTTTTCCATCATATTTTACCTCAGTTCAATTCCCATCGCACCGGCAGATGCCAACAGACGGCAACAGGCACTTCGGAGCTTGTTTTGGCCAATTGAAAATTGGAATTAGAATGTCTGAGAAATGACGTGCTGTAATCGGCGTTGGTCTGCGTCTGTCGGTTCAGTGCGAATTGGCCTTTATAGGACACATCTTCTATCTGATCTTTTACTTCCATCTGAGCAGACCCCTGCTAAAAACACCACCTTAGATTAGAATCGATTGTTGTTGTAACCCAGACTGGCTTTATGTTTAGGGCTTGGGCATTGATAATTTTTGTTTTATTTGAATCAGATTCACAAACTCTTTGATTCAGTTTGACTCGTCTCTAATGCATTTGGGTTATTTCAGTTATGATGTCCATTTTGCTCATATATGAAAGAAATTCTCAGTCTGCTGATGCTGTAAATTATACACGGAAGTTTATTCATCTTTTTGAACTATTCATTAAAGAGCCGATTCATTAGAGTCTTTTGTTTTGGGAACTGATTAGGAGAGTATTCCAGTAAGCAAGTTAAAGGGGACCTATTTTGCAAAATTCACTTTAGCATGGTGTTTGGACATGTGTGTTGGCAGTGTGTGTACACAACCACCCTATAGTGATACAAATCCACCCAATTTTGAATCTCCATAAATCATAAGCAGTGTCTCCCATCAGCCATGGCGCTAATGTGATGTCACATTAGCCACAGGCCCCGCCCACGACCGCTGACTGACAGTCCTGCACAGTTTTGCCAAGTCCGTGGTTTTCCTGCGGAATTGGGCAAAGAGTATAGAACCCAAGAGGCGACACTTTGATACTTTTTGGGTAACAGCCACTAGATGGCGCTCCAGAAGCGCGGCCGCCATTTTGGGGTGAAAATACTAACTGGACCATTGAATCCTTCACATCTTATGCACCCAAAATCGGCGAATTTCACTGCCAAATCAGAAGCGCAATAGAACAGTTTTTTTAAATTAAGTCACCAGTAAATTGTATGATCCTACAGTTAATGTTGTATTGTCTTATATATGTTTTATTTTACCAGTTGTGGAATCCAACCATTCATCCATCTGAGGTAACGTAGTTAGCTTACTTTATGAGTATTTCCATTTTATGCAACTTTACACATTTATTAATAGTAAATTAATAATTAATACATTTAAGATCATCATGTTTGCAGCGAACAATATATTTCAGACCTAGTGGAGTAATAGTAATAATATCTAGGTCTGAATTGAAATAGGCTATATTGTACGTTTTAATGGATCACGCCTCAAACATAATGATCTTATAATACATTGCTGTGTCCATTATCGCATAATTCACACTTTTGGACACTTTTGCTTTAACGGACATTAGACAACACTGCAAAATCAAGCTGTTGTATTCATATATTTATTGTCCAACATTCCCAATTTTTCTGATGCATGTCCTTAATTTAATTTCATATGTTGGTATTAATTCAGTGTTTATAAGCCTAATGCTAATACTAGATCTTTTAAAGAATTTTAACCCAAACTGACTGGGTTTCTAGAGAGCAAAGGTTTTGTGGAAAAAAGTGGAAGACTTAAACACAAAGACTGTAAAATAAACTGTTAAAAGGATTTGATGATCACTAGTGATAGTATTTTATTCTGTGTTGTCATCATTCAGGTTGGATTTCAGCTACATTTTTTTTAACAAAGCATCTGATATTGCCATAGAGACTGCTGGACACCGGTGTTCCAGTGGAACGTTCTATTGAGTGTCGCTTCTTGTTAGTGTATATTCTTTGAATTGGGCTACTTTTACACTGTTGTCGTGGGCTGTTTTTAATATCCGCGGGTTGAAGACTTAAATTACATCTTGTAAAAATGAGTATAATTGGTCCCCTTTAACTTACCATCACATATATCCTAAACTCTCGGTTGATTAATCTAAACGTTGATTACTTTGAAGTACGCATGTTCCAAAACCGCGGTATGGTACAGTGCGTGCAGAATTATTAGGCACATTGATTTTCTGATTATATTTTTTTCCAGGCACATCTTTCCAATTCTAAACCACATTAATCTTAATAACTACTATTAATTTTAAAAATCATTTATAAGTGATATATAATTGTTCATGAAGGCTGGAAATGAAAAATGCCTTATATTCAGATGTGCAGAATTAATAGCATTTTCTTTTACAGATAAATTGAGCTAAAAAAAGAGATTTAACTCAGACTGAAAAGTCAAAAATTATTAAATGCCCATGAGAAGGATGCAATACTAATGCAATACTAGAAATTGCAGTTAAGGCATGACTATTGGACAGTGAAATGCTCATTGGGTCAGCAGGGTCATACAAAGTAAGTTTTGGGAGTTCATTTTTAGTCCATCTCTGCAAAACGGACTTCAGGTTAGGAGATGGAATAAAAATGAACTCCCAAAACTTGCTGCCAGATTCTGGAAGATGAATTCTTCAAACAGCAGTACAAGAGGATGTGGCGCTGGTCCTTCAAGAGTCACTCTCAAGCTGTCTGTCTATAAAAAACAGTCTTCATGTATTTTACAACACTTCACAACTGCAGTTTCTAGTATTGCATTAGTATTGCATTAGTATTGTTTTCTTGCGATTGAATTTTTCAATTGGCAAGGCTTAAACTTTCATGACGATGGAGCACTAGCCCGTCAACTGTCTCAAGCATCATTCACGTTTGTTCACATTAATGTTCTCAAAACATTGCATTGCTAGAATTCTTAAAAATATTACCGGCCAACGGCAACTGTTTACTTGCCAACACTGATTTTTACTCGCATTTGGCAATTGGTGAGTGTTGATTTTAGGCCCTGTATATATATACTGTCTATATATCTTTTACCAGAAAATCAATTTAACAAAAAAATCAATAAAATAATTTAAACAGAAAAACTATATTTTAACCCATTCCTTCACTGGTCTAGCTGGTGCACTCAGTTCAGCATGCTAGATCATGTAGGGTCATACATTTTGTGGTCAACAGAATATTAGGAATGATCCTGATGGGTCTCACTATGAAACACAAGAATAGACTTTGGCCTGGATAAAAATCCTTTCATGTCCAGCATTAGTGTGTGTAATGCAATGAAAGCCCACTGATATTTCACCCTCACAGTGGAAAAACACTTCTCAGTACCTCAGTTTAGTTGTCTTACATTCAGCTTTGCCATGATATATGAGTCAGTTCTAATCTAATCTTTTTTTCTGAATATATTCTGAGCACACTGACCTCATGCACTGGTTTAATGTGAGAGCTAAAACTGAAATGTGTTATTTAATGGTAACTGGAGTTTGCAGCATATGGCCTATGAAATGTCCAATGACACGAAAAGATGCTGTTGGCTACAGCTGTTTGGATGTCTTATATTTACCAGAGCCGTGAACATGCATGACAAACTTTCATGGAAGCTCATCGTAGGTGAATGAGTTGAAGCAGGGTTGTGCTCAAATAGCACTTCAAAAGTATTTTCTTCCACATCCCATTTTCAGAATAATGGGTTCAGCAAAAGATAAAAAACAAGTTCAAGGACCGAATGGTTCATGGATCTGCAGACACACAAAGAAAGAAAGAAAGAAAGAAAGAAAAGTATGAGCAATTATTGCGCTCGCTGGTCTGTGTTTGGGTGTATAATGTAGTGTCTGGATATCACCCCCACTGAAAAGCTTCTATGACTGCTCAGGCATGAACCATGACAGTGACTAATAACTGAAGACCATAGAAACATCTGACTCATTCCCACTGGCGGCTTTACACTTGCAGTCTTTCCTAATAAGCTTTTTCTTTTTGTGCTTACTCTTAACTCCCTCTAACTTGTGTTCTGTGAATACACAACAGACCAACAATCTGACACCACATTAAAACAATTGGGACTCGACATGTATTTAAAACCTGGAAAGAAATACAGTGTAACACTTTAGAAAGATTCAATTTGGTAACAATAAACAATATTTTTACAGCCTTTTAAATCTAGGTTTTCAATGTAAGTTCATAAATATAACCTAGCAGGTTCATTGTTTATTCATATTTATTCATAATACATGAACTTATGGTTTTTTTTGTTGTTGTTTTTTTTTTTAACTTAGTTTAGTATACACAACCTGAAATTGTCACACTTAATCTGTCTATCATCTTAATTTCACTTTCACAGACTTTTAGTTAGAATTCATTGTCTCCTGTTTTCCTTTGTTCAGTTTTCCTGCTACTCCTTTGTTGTCATGGTTACTATATGATTTGCCATCACTTCTGTGTCATCGTTAATCACCTTGTTTGCCTGTGTATTTGAGGCCACATCAACACGAAGCCAGAGCTTTCTCTATCCAATCTTTTTTTTCCTCGTTCTAAAAAAAATTCCATAAACACGGCGTAGTCTCAAGAAATATCTGCATACACACAAAAACACTGAAACCAACTCAAAACGATGTAGTATATATATGCCAGACCAGTATTTGGCACTGTAATTCTGCCACAGAGATACAATAAAAACAAAGAAGAAGACTTGGAGCAATTGCATAAACCTTGCTCGCTGTATACAAACTTTAGTAAAGCTTAGTAATAAAGCTTAACTTTAGCACTTTAGCTTCTGCTGCACGAACACAAGCATGTAGTCCGCCATTGTTGTTGTTGTTGTTGCTGTTACGTGAGGTAGCGGTGTCTGACAAGTGTTGAGATGTGGGGTGATGACATCATCGTTTCACAAAATATATGGATTGACTGTACACACGAAAATGCAAGGCTGTCGTTTTCAGATTTATCCACACTAGGACCCGGTTTAAAAAAATTGCGCTTTCAGGCTCCCAAAATGCCGGATCCGTCTGGACGAAATGCTGATATGATAAAAAATTGTACATATACAGCTAAACACATCTCTGTGTGTACGGGCTCTAAGTTCCTGTGTTGTCAGTGTTCTTTGTCCTGCCAATTACTACTACTCAATAGACCTCCCAGACATCCAAGGTCTTCACTGGAGGACGATGTCCTTAAATATTTGGAAAGTGCATACCCCTGGTCCAGATTACAGCCGAAACCAGAGCCCAGACCATCACCACCCCGATCGACAGCGCCTGAGCCCCCCGCAGACCATAAGCTTCTGCCTGCTGTGACGAGTGAGCCTGAACCCAAGCACAGAGCACACCATAGCCCTGGAGCCAAAGCAGCTTGAAGAGTTTTACCAGGGGTGTAAGCCAGCAACACTGTCCATTGCCGTGGGAGTCCTCAACGAGTTCAAGGGGATGGAAGCGAGCCCTGCCCGCCCCCGCCACTGAGAGTAAGTACCAGCTGAACCTAATGGACAGTTTGGATATGTGTGGAGAGATACATTTCCTGTACCCCTTGACCTCATCAGAAATTCCGTCTTCGGTCTTGTTAGCCCCGCCTAACCTCCCTCTCCCACCACCACTTCAAACTGCCATCAAGAATGTTCTGTTTTTCACTGGATTTTGTTTGATTCCCCAGTTTCCTCTGCAATCCTCAGTCAGTCAGTCCACCCAGTCATCCTCGTCCCCCAACGGTCCCATGGTGTAACATCTACCTCCTCTCAGTGGCGTGGCAACACCGTGGACCATCTGGGAACCTCCTCCTCCATGAGCATGGGGCTCCGCCTTTAGCCTTGGAGCACGCTGGTCCACCTCGACGGGCCCCCCAGACTCCTACACCTACGCTCCTCTCCCCCTCGACTCTAGTGTGGACTATCAGACCTTCGTTAATCTCCCTTGGCACATTGGCTCCACCTAGGTCAGACATTGCCACGTCTTCACTGCAGACTTGCTGGCCGTTCGCTGCTCTCCGCTCCAAGCTCCGCCTTCCCTCAGGCTCCACCTCTGCCCTCAGTTACAGCAGCTCATCCTCAGACCTCAGGATCCCCACTTACATCTCGGGAGATCGTTGCTGCGGCTTCGTCACGGCCATCCTGGTCATCAGCATCCCATCGCATCCTCGGACTTCCGTCTGCACTTGGGGCTCCACTCTCCAAGGCAACACCACTGTCAATCGTCACCCTGGTGTCGTCAGCAGGGATTCCTTCATGGCTCCAACCTCCATCCACTCCATCTTGGACCATCATCCTGCAAGTCACCTGGCTCCTCCCTTCATCCACACAGTGGTTTCATCCTCTATCTTCACCACCCTGGTTTAATCTGCCGGCCTTTCGCCTGCCCCTTTCACCATCCCTCTGCCATCTCCACTTCCACCTCCCAAACCTCTACCCATCTCCCTCATCTCTGTGCTTCTGTCATGAGCCTACCAGGAGGGGGCGTTATGTCATCCTAGTTTCTCTTTCATGGACTTTTAGTTAGTAATCATTGTCTCCTGTTTTTCTTTGTTCAGTTTTACCGCTACTCCTTTGTTGTCATGGTTACTATATGATTTGCCATGACATCCAGCTGTGTCATTGTTAATCACCTCATTTGCCAGTGTATTTCCATCCATCCATCCTTCCTGTGTTTTCAGTGTTCTTTGTCCGGTCTCCTTAATGTTATGTGGTGTTCGTTTGCCTGCCTGCCAGCCTTCTGTTGGAGATTATTAAAGACTGTTTGTACCTGAATCTTCATCTTCGTGTGTATTCCTGGTACGTACCATGACAGAAATGTTAAAATATTAGTAATAATTGAATCACTAGAATTCTAATGGGAAAATTTGCCAAACAATTATTTTTTTTCACTTCACATTTTCATTCAAATAATTGTTTTGATATTAGAATTTGTAATGAGAAATGTTTTATTAATTTTTTTTTTTTATTAAATTGGAAAAATGCAAAATAGAAGTATGCATATTTGGCATGCTTCTCTGAGGGGAGGGCTCCGAATTTTGGCCCTAACCCAGAGTACTCCCCCCCATTTCTGGTTAGGATATTAACCAGGCGAGTGTGAGGAGACGGGGTGGTGGAGGGATGCAGAAAACTGTTGAGGAATGTAGGTGAGTCGGCTATGTATATATAGGCCTTATCTCTTGCTGACTGGTTAAGCAATTTGATAGTGTTCCTCTCGAACTTTGTTAATTAAACATAATTTTGAATCTCAGTTGTGTGTACTTTTCCGTAATATTCTGTAATATTCAGCAGCAACACAGTGGCCAGACAGCGGATAACAGGGGCGACTTTGTAAAAGAAGCCTCTTGAACCCACACAGGATTACTGGGGCTTGTTGGCTCTGCTCTGTGTTGCTCTCTGGTCCGCCTGCCATCTGTGCTGCAGTTGCTTTAGCTCAGGATTACAGATAATAGATGAAGCAGAATATGAGGATGCAATTACAGATGCGTAATTCACCATCACCTAATCTCTGTTGATGATGTGAGAGAATGGGGCCCCATCCATGTGACCTAGCACATGACCTCGTCGCAGGAGACATAAGCAGACACATGCGGTGGCGTGTTATCTGAGGACAGAGAGAAAGCACAGTACAGCAGACTCATATTAATGCACTGAGCATAATATCCCTCCAAAACATGTCTTGTTTGAACAAGAACTTTGCTGCTCTTTCATAACCCAAGCAAACCCCTTAAGACTTACTCTAATAAAAAAGTAAACATATTGATCTAAAGAACTGAACTTCAGCACTGTAGTTATGTGTCAGAAAAATAAGATCAGATAAGATGACTACTAGTAATTTCAACTTGTGCAGTCTGGTAAAAACATACTGAAAAAGTCTATCCATCCATCCATTCATCATCCATCCATCATCCATTCATCATTCATCCATCCATCTGTCCATCCATTCATCATCCACCATCCATCCATCTGTCCATCCATCCATCCTTCCATCCATCCTTCCATCCATCCATCTGTCCGTCCATCCATCCATCCTTCCATCAATCCATCAGTCCATCCATCATCCATCCATCCATCCATCCATCTGTGTGTCTGTTCATCAGCTATCCATCCATCATCCATTCATCATCCATCTATCCATCTATCCATCTGTCATCCATCTATCCATCATCCGTCCATCCATCCATCCATCTGTGTGTCTGTTCATCAGCCATCCATCCATCCATCCATCCATCTGTCTATCCATCCGTTCATCATCCATCATCCATCCATCTGTCTATCCATCCGTTCATCATCCATCATCCATCCATCCATCCATCCATCCATCCATCTGTCTATCCATCCATCTGTCCATTCATTCATTATCCATCCATCTATCCATTCATCCATTCATCATCCATCCATCCATCCATCCATCCATCCGTTCGTTATCCATCCATCTATTCATCCATCCATCATCCATCCATCCATTCATCATCCATCCAACTATTCATCCATCCATTCATCATCCATCCATCCATTCATCCATCCGTCCATCCGTCTTTCCATCCATTCATCATCCATCCATCCATCCATCCATCCATCTGTCCATTCATTCATCATCCATCCATTCATCATTCATCCATTCATCCATCCATCTGTCCATCCATTCATCATTCACCCATCCATCTGTCCATCCATCCATCTGTCCGTCCATCCATCCTTCCATCCATCCATCTGTCCATCCATCATCCATCCATCCATCCATCCATCCATCCATCCATCCATCTGTGTGTCTGTTCATCAGCTATCCATCCATCATCCATTCATCATCTATTCATCATCCATCTATCCATCTGTCATCATCTATCCATCATCCGTCCATCCATCCATCCATCCATCCATCCATCCATCCATCCATCCATCTGTCTATCCATCCGTTCATCATCCATTCATCATCCATCCATCCATCCATCTGTCTATCCATCCGTTCATCATCCATCCATCCATCCATCCATCCATCTGTCTATCCATCCGTTCATCATCCATCCATCCATCCATCCATCCATCCATCCATCTGTCCATTCATTCATCATCCATCCATCCATCATCTATCAACTATTCATCCATCATCCATCCATACATTCATCATCCATCCATTCCATCCATCCATCCACCCGTCCGTCCGTCCATCCGTCTTTCCATCCGTTCATCATCCATCCATCCATTCGTCATCCATCCAACTATTCATCCATCATCCATCCATCCAAGCAAGATTTTCAATAGTCATTTACCATTACAACATGAAATTAATACAATTATGAACAAGCTAATATGAAATTATAAATTATTTGTTTTGCTGCCAGACATGATGTGCAAAATATAAATGTCACTTCTAATGACGATAGAATGCTAAATCTTGATATTGATTTTATTTCTTGTGACAAAACAATTAGTGTCGACTCCTTTTCTCTCTTTCAAACACTGAATGCGTTATGATATCTCAATCAATATCCCATTATAGAAAGTGCCGTCAACACACAAACTGTTTTCTTTTATTCTCAAAGGCCAGCACTAAAGGGAAACTTACTGAATATACAACAAGACCATGTCTGAAATAGCATTTTCCATGATTAGCAGCTGTGACATTTCAGATAATTGACAGGTTTTAGTGAAGACTGCAACACAAACTAAACAACTTATATATTGTGCATTCATGCAATAAATATAATATAAATATATTGTATATAAATATATGTCCTAAATAAACAAGTTGATTTTTTATTGTTTAACCCATATAAAACATCTCCCTGTATAACCTGGGAGGCCTTTAAAACCTTCAAATTATTAGTTTCTGTTCAACAACTGTTGACATTTCTGGGTCTTAAGATTAAACATCTATAAAAAGTGGATGTTTGTGTTGACGCCCAACAGAATCTGTTCCTTTTGTCCCAATATAATGCACTGTCAGTGAGTAGAGCTGCTAATAAGTTATATATAGGATAAAACAGTCTTTTTAGGAACAAGGGAGGACAGCAGGAAGTGCTGGAAAACAGGAAAGTGCAGGAAACAAACAGATTAGACTATTGTTCAAGTTCTTCTTCCCTCCTGTTCTGGGAGAGGCTTTAATCAACATTAACTTTGAAAACATGCACCCTATCAACCTTTTATATTCAGACACAAAGACACTGTGTAAAGCTGAAGAGGAGACTGGAGGCGCATTACCCTATTTAGAGAGAACAGAATGAGTTTCACCCCAGACAGCGATTTCATAATGCTGGAAAAGTACCAAAGCTGCTTTATGTAAACTTCCTTGTATCATTTAATATGACTAGAGTCAGCGTTACCTATTCTCCCCTTTTCCCTGTACTCTTTATAAATGCTAGCGAACCTTTTGTAATAGCAGTAATGGGTATTACAGATTTTATAAGTTGCCATCTACAGCATAAAATGTGCCTTGCATGCCAATGATGTCAAACATCTGCTGAAACACCTTGATACATCTAGGTTTTACATCTTATTAAAGTCTGAATGAAGAGCAGAACAGAGCCCAGCATGTTCCATGTTTATTGGAACTGAATGTTTTACATATCATATAATAGAGTGCTGCAGGGATGACATATTTTTGTAAGCCAAAACCTGTAAACAAATCAGCATTTAGTTCTGGTTCCATCATCCTGAAGTCGATTAGGTTTTTTGAATGGGTTTTTAGTTAAATGGGTGATTTCAAGTTTGTGGTTAACACAAGATGGGCTGACACTTTATTTTGGTGGTTCACTTTATACATTCTACTAACTGTTCTTTCTTTTGATATATTGCATGTTCAGATATTCATCAAAATATTATATACCAAAGTATATCAGTATACGAAAAACGTAGTTGTAAACTAGTTGTGTACTGTTACACTTAAAACGTATGCTTTTATAGACTAAAAAGTGGACCAATTTAGCCCCAAGTAATATTGTAATAGTACACTTAGACGTATACTACTAGTACATTGATATTAGCATACTTATAAAGTGTACTTAAAAGTATACTTGAACTTAAGTATACTTAAAATGAACTTATGAAATTAAGTATACTTATTTTTTTGTAAGGGGCATCAAGTAAAGTGTTATTAAGCAGACAGTCTATTAATACTGAGAGTTAGTTTACATGTATTTGCAAAGCTACTTATAGTTAGTAGAATGTCTAAAGTGGACCATTGAAATAAAGTGTAACCCAAGGGGGGTTTATTCTACAACATAAAATGCGTCAGTAATACCCCCTTGTGATTTTTTTTAAAAAGCTTTTACTTGTCTTGAAAACAGCAGCTGGTAAGGTTTTCGGGTCATTAAACTTCATCAGCCAAACAGGTAAACTACTCACTAGTGCACTTTCAAAGCCTTGTAGTGTTTATAATCACACTCAAACTAAACTCAACTTTCAGGGAAAATTATTTTTAAATAAAGGCTATTTGTATGAAACCTTATTGTAAGTGTTACCAGCAAAAAATAAAAAAATAAAAAAAATGAAATGAAATGCATAATGCAAATTATGTGTTTATACTTAAGGATGTTAGAACAATGATCCTTTGGTGGTGGAATGAAGTCCAAACCTTTACCTGAACAACAAAATACACTGAAAGCACTGCTTTTGTTCGTTTGGGTTAGGGATTAATTGGATTAATTGATTATGGTTGTTACTATATAGAGAGCTCACAGATTAAAAACATGCCATTTTTTCTCCTTAAAAAAACAAAACAAAAAACAAACAACAACAAAAAAGATTGTAAGAAGACAGGTTTTATTTCATAATTATTCAATATGCTGGCATAAATTTCACAGATTTCCTCACATTCCTGAGTACAGGCATGAAGGAAGGTCTAAATTAAATTATTCCAGTGAATGAGTGGATGGAAGAACACTCTGAATATCTGAATAGTGAATAGATGACCGAAAGTACTTGAATTTAATTAGTTGTTATAATGACAACATGCCATATCAGATGGAAGTCTAAAATCACTCATTGTAAATAGGAATATGAAGAACTAATGAAAAGATTTCTAAAGTTGTACATCAGATAGACACCACCAAGGATTTATATATTGCATTCATATCCTCTTAATACTTGCCGGAAAGAAAAAGATTTAATTATGCTCTCTCTGCAAGTAAAGCACCATATTTGATTAACATGAAATGGAAACCAGACAATGGAGAACATTATATATATAATTTTAATACACATTGGCCACAATTAATGGCACCCTTTTATTCAATACTTCTTGCAACCTCTTTTTGCCAAGATAACAGCTCTGAGTCTTCTCCTATAATGCCTGATGAGTTTGGAGAACACCTGACAAGAGATCAGAGACCATTCCTTCATGCAGAATCTCTCCAGATCCTTCTGATTCCCATTGTTGGTGCTTCTTCTCTTCTCTTCAGTTCACTCCATTCATTAAGAAACTCGATTAAGAAATTAGTCGCACACACAAGAGTGTTTTAAGGACAAAAACCTGACAAATGTCTTCAAATAAAACATCGGAACAGTGTCTTGAGGTGTGGTAATCATAGTATAAGTGGAATAATTGACTTTGGGCAGTTGAATTCTTAGAAAATAATGCTCACCCGAGGTGTAACGGACACTCCGCTTCGCATTACCACCTCAGGTGTGCATTATTTTCTAAGAATTCAATGGCCCATTGTCAAATATTCCTTAATATATATATATATATATATATATATATATATATATATATATATATATATATATATATATATATATATATACATATATACACGTATATGGATCATCACCCGTCTAAGTCGTTACAATATATATATATATATATATATATATATATATATATTGTAACGACTCAGACGGGTGATGATCCATTTGCAGTTTATTCAACAACAAGGGCAATACAGGAATCATAAACCAGAATACAGGCAAGGGGTCGTGGCAGGCAGCAGACAGGGATAAATGATAACAGGTAAGTCAATAGGCAGGCAGCAAGAATTACAGTCCAGAATAACAATCCAATCGGTAACAGGCAGACAATCAGTAACAACCGCTCAGAAACGATAACCGTGGCTGATCAAGACTTCACAAAGAACTGTAGTGAGAGGGCATGTTAAGTAGTGTGTGGTAATGAGGTGATTGGCGACAGGTGCAGGCGCGATCAGTCCCAGGTATGTGGATCTATGGGAAATGTAGTCCGAATGTGACTAGTACTCTGGAGAGGGCTCCCTCTGGTGGCCCGAGAGATCTGGTGCAGAGGACCCAATCGTAATATATATATATATTGCTTTGTTTGCTATGGATTCAAGACATTTGTAAATATGATTAAAAGATGAATGTGAGGCAGAAGTACAGAATGTCATATTTTATTATTGGCTGTTTCAAAACAACATGTTTTACCAACTAAGAAGAACAGCACTTTTAGAGTTTCATCCCTCTGCCTAATGTGAGCATACGTATTGGGACAGTTTAACCTAAAACAAATGCAAAAGTGTAAAAATTGTATTTAGTTGCAAATCCCTTGCATGCAATCACAGAAGTGATTAGACATCACAACACTCTTGGTTTGAAATACTTTTTCAAGTTTTTAATGCAGCCATTTTTTAACTATTGCTTTTTTTGCAGAGTTTCTGGCGTTAGTCTCCTCTTTAGCTGGTGAAATGCATGTTCGATGAGATTTAAATATGGAGATTGACTTTCTTAGATTGGCCAATCTAAGACTTTCCATTTCTTTCCCACGATGAACTCCTTGATTGAATTGGCAGTGTGTTTTGGTTCATTGTCCTGTTGCAATATGAAGCGCTTCCCAATGGGTCTGGTACCATTTTCTTGAACATTGGTAGCCAAGGTGCTTTTGGTGCTGATCAGAGGTTTGCATCTTGCTGTATAGCCTTTGTAATTCTCCTGCGAACAGTAGATTGTGAGACCATCACCCCAGCTTTCTGGAGGTTGCTGGTGATTTGACTGACAGTTATTTTAGGGTTCTTTTTCGCAGCTCTTGTCATTTGTCTGTCATCAATGGCTGTTGTTTTTCTCGACCGACCTGGTCGCTGTTGGTTGCTAAAGTTGCCAAGCATGGTTTCTTTCTTTTTCATTTCAAACTGTTGATTTGGCTATGCACACTATAGCACTTCTGTGCAATAGTTCTAATTGAGTTCCTCTTTTCTTTTAGCATCCAAATTGCTTACTTTTCTCTCAAAGTCACCTCCCTTGTCTTCATCCCATCTTATGTTTGTTATCACCAGTGCAGACTCAGAATGAAAAAGCAATGGATAGAACTAATGCTTCACATTCCCTGCTTTTTATGTTTCAACAATTAATGCAACAGGACACAGCTGATGACTTAGAAACACCCATGAGCCAATAGACCCAATACTTGCTGACATTAGACAGAGGGATTAAATATATATATATATTAGATAAGACAATGAGACAATTTGTCTTATTAGATTTCTACATTGTTCAGTCTTGGTTTGTTAATTACTTTAATATTTTGTTCAGTTCCATTTATAGAAGTTTCCCATATTACTTTTGGGAAACTAATGATGCTATAAATGTTGATTCATTCTTTCTGTGTTAAATGGAGCCATTCATTACATATCCCAGTTTCATCATCTCCTATATCTGGATCTCTGTCCACACTGATCACGATCAGGAAGCACTTGATAGAGGACAGGAGATGTTTGGTATAGATGATTTATTAATGTATTCTATATGCTATATGTTATTTGACAAAGACCCATCGGTTGACAGGTAATCCATTACTGAGCGCAGGCTAATGGCTGTCACATTTTAGAGAATTTTAATACGCACAGACAAACGCCTGTATGTCCTTGCCATTCTCGTTAGCTCGGCTGGTGTAAGACTCAATCAACTCTTCACGGGCCATTACTTAGACACGCTACAGGACTTATTTATTGACCGTGCTGCCACGATGTAATACCATTATGTACTGCTCATTCTGAGACATATTAATTGAGCAATGCAGTGTCTCATGCAATGCGGAAACTTCACATACGGTATTTTGTGGTGTTTGCTAACGCAAGCATTACTTTTACTATTGCTTATACATAGTGTTAGTGTTAGTCTTATACACTTTGACATATAACTTGTCTTAAACCATTTGTGCAATCTCAAATCATGCAGCTTGTTGAAGGGAAGTCTGCTGTTACTTTTATGTTTCAGCTTGTGGGCAGTGAATTGGCCCAAGAATCCTATATACTTACATTGAATGAGAGACCTGAGCCTATATCTAGGATATCTAGGAACCAGAATATATATACAGCTCTGGAAAAAATTAAGAGACCACTCCAAGTTCAGAAATCAATGTTAAGTGGTCTCTTAATTTTTTCCAGAGCTGTATATTTGGGAAAAAGAAGTACAGGATTGGGAAAAAGAAGTACAGCATACTAGACTGGGTAAACCCAGCCTGATCTGCCGGCGATTTGATTTCGCCCGGCAACTCAGTCTGGAAACCCGTACATACATTTCTACTGTTTTGTTATACTTTTGCGGGAACCAATCACAGACAGGCTTATCCACCTTGCTCGCTATTGGCGGGTATAACACGATGACGATAGAGAAGCGACGGCAAGCACGACCGTCAATCCAATTCATTTTAACCTCTCGACGATGCTGAATGACTTCTTTAGTTTAGCAAACAAATCGCTCAAGTGGGTGTAAATACCTGCAAAAATCGCTCGATGCCATTGCTGCTTCTGCAAACCGCTGATCAATGCTACAAACCAATACAAACTAAGCCTGTCTGGAGTCTTTGCGTCGCTCTGCAAAGTACATCACCCGGATCGTTGATCTGATTGGTTGAAGGACTATCCAATTGCGTGAATAATGCTCGTTGATCACGCCTCTTGTGCAGTAGAAAATACATAGCAGACTCCCCAGACCAATGTTCAATTTTAAATTGAGCTTGGTCTGGTGATAGCCAGACAAACAGCATACTTTTAAAAAGTGTACTTATTATTGGAAATAATAGACTGTAAAATAATATACATTAGTGTGAACTGAATGTAATGTTTTCAGACACTTAATTACATGTTAATTTCCATTTAAAAAGTATTTTGGTTTAATTTTTTATTAAATGCAATGAGATGTGTTTCTTTCCCCCACTTAAGTAGAACTTAAGTTCATCTTTACATTATCTCATGCTTATTTCATAATGACTTCTACTGTCTTGGAAATATGGTTGAAATGTACTGCTGAATGTACTGACAAGCGTTTATAGTAAGCTAAAATATACTTTTAGCAGGGAATGTGTAGCATGAGGTGGGGTAGTAACGAAGTACATTTACTTCGTTACATGTACTTGAGTAGTTTTTTGGAAAATGAAATCTTTTTAGAGTAGATTAAAATGTGGGTACTTTTACTTTAACTTGAGTACATTTGTAATGAAAAATCTGTACTTTTACTTCGCTACAATGGGCAACGTTCCTCTCGTTACTTTATTTTAATTCAATACTGTAAATGTTAAGAAATGCGTAGTTTATGCGCGCTGTCTCTTTTTTCATGAACGATGCCCCATTCACAAATGAATCACTCTTTTGAGTCGATTCTGTTCAAAGACTTGATCAAACAAGTTGGTAAAGCGGTCTAAATTGATTCGTGAATCAGCTTGAATGATTTGTTCAGTTCCTGCACGCGCTGAATCGTTTGAAGCGGTTTCTCACTCGGAGCGGATGAAGTGGCAGTGGACCTACAGTCAATTAAAAGCAAATCTGCAAATGCATCCAATTGTTTGCCAGCGATGAAGACCTTTATTAGTTGAGCTGCGTATGCTGTCTGTGAACAATTCCACAGGTAGGCCTATCGATTTCATTTGATTTTACTTCATGATACAGCCAATAGCCGACATTTTACAACCAAACAGATTATTACGTCACTATAACAAAGGTATGTTTCTTTACCGTTTTTATGGGCATATATCTTAATTTATACATTAATTTATACATATACTATTGCGCAATGGCGGCGCCAGCGACCTGTTCGTCTTGAAAATGAACGCTTTGCGTTGACACAGTTAAGCAGTTTACACGCGCCTGCTGAAATATACATTTGATTACATTTTGGAGAACAGACCGAAGAAGATCCGTCAATGTGTATTTGATCATTGTTTGTGTCAAGTTCAGATATGTGCGCGAGCACATGTAAAGAGTTTTCTCTCTTCTTTAAAATGTAACGTTAGCTGTATATGTTATTAATATAGTAACGATACATTCGGGTTACAGATGCTAGAAATAATGCTGGTCTCTTCTATGTTTGTTTGTTGCAAAGATATCTAATTATGATAATAAATTAAATATCTATTTAAATAATAAACATTAAATAATACATGCTATTGTGTGTGTGTATATATATATATATATATATATATATATATATATATATATATATATATATATATAATAAAAGTAACTAGTAACGAGCTACTTGAGTAAGATTTTTATTGGATACTTTTTTACTCTTACTCAAGTAACTATTAGGATTATTACTTTCACTTTTACTTTGAGTAAATATTTCTATAAGTACTTGTACTTTTACTTGAGTACAGTTTTTGGATACTCTACCCACCTCTGATCTGGGATTAGTTCTATTCATTGCTTTTTCATTCTGAGTCTGCACTGGTGATAATCATTTTATATCATTTCTGTTCAATATATTTGTAGTTATGGATTTGTAATGAAGAAGTTGCAATTTTGTACATTTAATATATATTAACTTTAAATGTAATATCGAATAACACACTACAGTTAAAATCAAGGTTTAGTGATTTCAATTGATTTTCATTTAAATTTTATATTAATTATTAATAATATTAATTTACATTTTACTGCTGTGATTGGCTAACATTTTTGTATATGAAATAGCCAAGTATTACTCTCTGGAAAACTTTTAGCACATTTTTACTATTACAGCTCTCAAGGTTAACTAATCGTGAACAGTGATGATTATAGCATTACATTTAGATCTATGGCATTATAATTAGATCGTGGCATGAAAGGTTGCACTGATGAACACTGATCACTGATCAGCTGATCACAGACATGTTGTTGAGTGCCTGAAAACAGTGATCTCGTCATTGCAACTCAATTTATGCACACTAACAAATGCTTTCATCATAACTAACAGTGCAAACACAATGTAACTAAGAGATTCATTGAATAAAACGGGAGTTTAGGCGTGTGTCCAGAACTCACTCAGTCACTGATAACTCGCGCTGTTTGATTGACAGCTCCAGTGACTGTAAAGGGAGCGTTCTTTGATCGTTTTCTATATATAATTTAATCACTGTTTAAATAACCGATTATTTTCATCCTACTAAGAGAAACTTCATGTCATTTCTCATCCTACTAAGAGAAATGACATGAAGTTTGTAGCGAAAATTAACTCAAAGGGGAAATATTAATAATTATTCATAACTCATTATGATTATTAATTATGATTAATTATGAATATGCAAATCCATTAATCAGATTAACTGGACGTAGCTACATTAAAATTAACATTACAATCAGTTAACCTGTTCGTCCAGTGAACGCTCAGTGTTGATTGTTTATTAATTCTAAGAAATGTCAATTTCCAAGTTATGGAAAAATAATATTTCTTATTGTACTGTACTACTCAGAGCACGTAGTCCGGATCTATCACTTAAGAGGCAATTCATTAGCAGACGGAGTCAGAACCAAACGTGTATTGTGCACAATCTTTATTAACTAACTCACAAACACATAACTAAACTAACAAACACATAACATAACATACATAAAGGGTCTCACACACACACACACACACACACACACACACACACGCAAGTCAGAATGAGTAATGATAGAGTTGAACCGGAAGAGATGCTGTTACTAGAGCTACATGAGATGTCAAAGGCAATCTGGAAAGGAATCGTCAGTTTCTTCAGCAATAGCAAGGTAAGTCTTACAAATTAATACTAACTCGCTGTTTAGTGTTAAAATGTACGATACTTGCAAGATGCCCTTAGGCTGAGGAGCACCGGCTCTGCCATCTGAGGAGAGATCTTGGGTGATTCAGTCCGAAGTTATTGCCAGTCTTTTCCATGTGGGATGAGGAGCACATGGCTCGTTTGTAGGCCGAGGCCTACAGGCCTTGCAGGCCTGGCCTAGGCCGGCCGCAAGGAGATCGATTCGGTCGTTCAGAAGCAAGGAGAAAAAAAGGGAGTGGCACTGTTCGCTGGTTTTTAACCTCTGGTCAAAGTCACACCTCTCAGTTGTTGACCGGACCAATGAAGATGTTGTAATTCTGGGTGGCAACACCCCTCCTGTCAGGGCTTTTACAACCCAGAAAGATTAACAAGCTGAGTTCTTGAATCAGAACTATTAAATATTCTTTTAATACTGATGTGTTGCACAGGTATGGATGTACCGCATACACAAGCATTTAAATCTTCCCGCTACGAACGTATAGACACTAAACATGGCATGATTGAAGTTACCGTGCAGGTCATAACATTTAACAATCATCAAACATGTAAATACAAGGAGTACAATACAACATCAGTAATAATGGATACCATTTCCTGAGAAGGATTCATTTATAGCACAGTCTGTCTATACATTAATGCCATAGAGTCTGTGTTCTGTGTGGAAAATGCAGGGAAGATGCAGATTTTCTGTGTCTCTACTCTGTTCTCCATGCGGCAACCACATTCCTCAGCGCAATAAACTTGTAACTGAAAACTTCCCGGGGGATGGGGACAGTCAAATCCCAGAGTGAGCTTAAAACTATTGGTGAACTAACAAATAATTGTGTCTGATTTGTCTCAGTCATTACAAGTTTAACTTCACTGGTTTGATTTACTGACACATAGACAAAGATCATCTGACTGTACATGAATCATTCCATATCAGATCAGGCATTAGAATGAACTCAGTTACTTACATGTTGTTGCATCACTGTCGAGTCCATATCGTAAAAGTCTGTTTGCGAAGTTTGCGCTGAAATGCGACTGATTTACCAAAGAATCCACAGTGAAATGTACCGAATAAAAATAAATAAAGCTCAACTGAGACATTCACATTGTTGAAAATAAATAATTATATTCTTATCATTAGGATCCTTTGAAAGGTAATGATGTTCTTAGTCCTGTATCGCTCTTCTCTCCTCCTCATCTCACTAATACGCCAGTGGGTGGGGTTAATGTTGCAATGATGAAGTAGGGGTTGATTTTTTTTCTGTAGAGGTGGCGTTTCACCTATCTATGACACATTCAGGTCTTTCGCTGCACCTGGTGTCAATAAAAGCTTTTATTAGACTAACAAGGAAGTTTTCAGTTCTGAAACTTACAGGATATTCTTATAGTACGATGACCTCTTATATATCAAAAGCTCGAATAGAAAAGTTGATTTCTAAATTCATGACCCCTTTAAGTGTGTTAAGAAACATGAAAGTATTTCTTAAAGTCATAAAAAATTGTTCTTTAAGTACACTTAAGTGTAGTTACACTTAAGTCTTTTTTTTTAAATATACTTTTAAGATTTGAAGTACACTGCAAGTGCACATTATTTTAAGCACACTTTATTTCACAAGGTTCACCCAAAAATTATATTTCTGTTATCATTTACTTAACCTCATGTTGTTTCAAACCTGTATGACTTTCTTTCTGCTGTGAAACTTAAAAGAAGATATTTCGAAAAATGTCTTTTTGTCCATACAATGAAAGTCAATGGGGTCCAGTGCTGTTTTAGACCCCACTCACTGCCATTGTATGGACAAAGACAGTTGAAGCATAATTGGCTGATCTAATCCTTTAACCCAAAGCTGTTTCAAGTTTCATACAAGTTGAATGAAGGTTATATGTATAATTTATGTGCTGTAAGGAGCCTCCTTAAAAACAAAACAGTCAGAGGATCAGTTTGCATTTGTATTTATGTACTTGTGTGCTTTCAATGACCTTCATTGAATTAGGAATACACTAAAGGCAGAGCTTTAAAATAATCTATGCATGGCAGTGGTAGAAGTAGACTGCACATGACTGAAATGCTAACGTGGTTGGAGATTACTTTTTAGAATAAAAGGGAACTGTCACATCTCCATAAGGTGGAAGCTATTTGCATTTCATACCACAAAGCACAGAGTCGACGCCGCGGATAATTGGGCAGGGCGAGCACTTTGACTCCTTTGTGTCTCTTTAGAAAATCTGGGCAGTGAGGCAGACGATGCCAACGGAGGACCAGGGCAATCATGCAGGAGAGTCGGCCACAGATGGCTGTAATTAGCAGCAAGGAGAGGAGGTCAATGTAAGCAGCTCCCTGTTCGAGGCTGCCCATTGAAACCCGTACTTTCACCCTCACCTCGGGTCTCTTGTCACTTGTGACAGTGAGTGAGAAGAAAGAAAACATGCTAAAGTGGGTTAGCACAGTCAAGGGTAAAGGATACATATTCCACCCCTGAGAATATGACAGTTATGCATGTTGCTCTCTGTTCATTTAGGGACTATGAACTGAATTTGTTGTACTGTAACTGATGAGAGGTTCCTAACCATGTGTAGAATATTGGATTAAATAGATTAATAATAATGTGAAAGATGTTCTGCTGTGTCAAATAAAATACATTAATGCTTCCCAAGGTAATGCTCTTGGTAAATGGTACAAAGTTTAATTGAATTAATTACACAATAAGCTGATTAATTACTCGTATGAATCATTATTTATAAGACATATGTTTGCTGAGGAGAAAAAAAAAAAACAAGTCAAGATAATTTAATCCTATAATGAGCAAAAAAAAAAAAAAAAAACCAGAAAAAAAAAAAACATACATTAATGCATAAGGTATACTAAAGTATACTTAAATGCCATCTTGTATATCATGTATTATTTGTAATTACACATTTGTAATGTTGTTGATGTTACAATTTATTACATTACAGTTCAAAACTTTGGGGTCCGTAAGATTTTTTATGTTTTTGAAATAAGTTTTCATATTATTTTCATGTTTTATGTTTTTTATACTCACCACGACTGCATTCATTTGATCAAAAATACAATAAAAACAGTAATATTGTGAAATATTTTTACCATTTAAAAGAACTGTTTTCTGTTTGAATTTATTTAAAAATGTAATTTATTCCTGTGATGCAGAGCTGAATTTTCTGATCTTCAGTGTCACATGATGACATTTAACAGAAATGTTTCATAATGGTTATGTTTACTTATGAAATAAGGAAATTCGTTATAAATAATTTTAACTGTGTGTTTATGTGAGAAATTTTAATTTGCAGAAAATTTTTAAGTCGATTATTTACGTCACCAGACAGAAGTCTGTTGTTTTCACCGGAATATCCACTTCTTTATAAGGTATATTTAATAAATAAAACATATCCAGATGAATTGTTTAATAAGATCAATGCATTTAAAAAATAAAGTGACATTTAATTTCATGCTGAAAAGAGTTAAAATTTGAAAAACTTGCTATGCATGCTAAATTAGGGTGTGCAAAATTATGAAGATTGAACTTCAAGCTTGAATAGTTCAGATGGAATTTATGTAAGGATATGGGATTTTTTTTTTTTTTTAAAGGAACACATTACATTTAAAACCCTAGAAATCAAAACAATATCAAATCTTTCAAACAAAGTTGGTGTTATTTTAGCGCTTCTGACACGCTTTGTTAAAAAAGTCTTCCCATCTTCATGAACCACAAGGAAGTGTCAGAGCTACTGTGAGGAAACGAGCTGTTCTTCCTCCTCAGGCAATGTGGCAGACAGTTTCTCCTGCCAGGAAGCAGCTTGGAAGGGTTAAGATCGGGACTACAGGGGTGCCAGCCCTCATGCTCTGAGGTGTGTGTGTGTGTGTGTGAGAGAGAGAGAGAGAGAGAGAGTGAAAAGCTGCATGACGACCCCTCTGGGTGTGTGTGAGTGTGTGTTTGTCAACTGAACTGTGAGGCCAGCGGGCCCTCAGATGTGCTAAACATGTCAGCAGCAGTGTTGCTGAATGTCCCCTGAATGATGCATCTCCACCTGGGCTACACTGCACTCTGTCAGTGTATTCACAGCTGCCAAAGACAAAAACAGACAGCCTGATAAACACAGGGATGCAGCTTTATACAAACTGAGACAAACTGCTCTACATTACATTCCTTCTTAGAAATCCCTTTTAAAGGACTATAGTTCACTTACATACAGTCATCATTTATGCACACGCAAGTCATTTCAAACCTGTATAAGCACAGCCATGTTCTGTGCTTTCATTCATACACTAGAAAAAGTGGAAAGAAAAATGGAAAAGGTATTTTGAAGAATGCTGGTATCCAAACTAACCAAGTTTTGGTTCCCATTGACTTCCATTGTATTAACAAGAAATACAATAGAACGGGAACTTGTTTGCTATCTTTTTACCAGAGTACATTAGGCTCTATTTTCACAGACTTTTCTTAGAGTGCATACATCCCGAACCGTCCTGTAAAGATAAAGCAAGTAATGAACTTATTGAGAAACTCTAATTAATCTTGGTTATGTTATAGGGTCTGATTCTGAGATGAAATCCAACATGAATGTATTGCTTATTTCTTCCAAGGAGCCCAAAGGAGATATTAAGTGTAATATTCATGCTGCTCTTTTCATAGAGTAAAAGCAGATAAAAATCAGGGGCTGTCAAGCTTCAAAAAAACAAAAAAACACCAATGAAACGAGTTCATATGACACTATATTAATCCAAGTCTAACCCAGGCTCATTGGGGAAACGTGACTTTGGCTACTTTCTGCAAAATCGGAAATTTACTGCCTCTAGTGTTCATTTCAGCTGAAAACTGCAGTGAAATGTATGTATAGGCACATTTTTACAGTTTTGCTGAAATATAAGTCATGGTAACACTTTATTTTGATGGTAACGTTTAGACATTCTGTTAACTATACTGTAAGTAGCGTTGCACCTACAGTAGATGTCAACTAACTCTCATTAGAGTATTATGGAGCTTTTGCACCGAATAGTTCTAGGAACTCAGTTATAGGAACTAGCCACTAGGATAGTTCCCCGAGAACTAATTTCTCCCCCGGACCATATACCTGGTTGCTAATGCACCGGGAATAGGAACTATGAAGCGGCCGATAGCGGCGTCTTTAAACACGGCAGTTACAAACGCTAAAAACCAGTCAATGGAGGATGCCGCGATTGGAGCCGTGTTTGTTGTGTGTCGTGGATTTCGTGGATTTCGTGTCGTGGATTTCGTGATTGGAGCCGTGTTTGTTGTGTGTCGTGGATTTCGTGATAATGGAGATGGAATGTAATGCATAATTTACGCCACTGAAAGAGCAAAAAGTAGGGGTAAGAGACGAAATCTCCAATGAAAACTTTCAGTATTACATATCATCGAGGCGGAGAAAAGAACACAACCCTGCAGACAGCAGGTAAATGCTGTTATCGCTGTTTTCCATGTTCGTGAAGTAAATATGTTTACACAGCTTTTTTTTAAAATGCCGGGTGTCGGTGTTTGACATGTTTGACCAATCAACATAAACTCAGGTCACTGATAGTTTCTATAGTGCTGGTTTAGACGCTACTCTGAAGTAGGAGCTAATTTAGTTCCCCCAAAAGGAGTTCTTAGAACTAAAATTGTGGTGTGAACACGGCAAAATCCGGGTACTTCGACCAATAGTTCTAGGAACTATGAAAAGGTTCCTCCGGTGCGAAAGCCCCTTTAGTAGACTGTTCAGGTTAGAAGAATTAAGGAGTTGATATGAACTTGCAAAGTTATTTATAGTCAGTAGAATACCTGTTAGAGGATCATCAGAAAAAAAAAAAGTGCTAGGTGATATTAAGCAGACACAGCTCCTCCATGGGACTCGAAACCGGTGTGACTCGCAGGTGTCGCTCATTAGCACTCTCTCCACCAGCCTCACTCCGGTCCCATGGCTCTCGGCCCCACCCTGCTTCATCACAGTCACATTTTTCTAATGAGTCTGGGTTGTCCAAGTCATTTCAATCAAAATGTAAGTTTTTATTCCCTTAAAATCTACATAATTTTCGAATCTCATTTGCACTTGTACATATTCACTTGCTGTGTTGTGTAAGGTTTGAATATGCACATAGGCAAAAGTGATTCAAGAATAATGGAGAGGAAAATTATCATATAGAAAATAGAATTTCATGCACATGGCCATAATACTAATCAGATGCCATTCTTTACTCATATAGCTTCACTTCACTGGTTGAGCAGAGTATGGTGTGAGGTCTACAATAATCCTGAGATCAGCAAACGCAAACATTTCCCTTTCAAATGCGTGAAAGGGTGCAGGCAAACCACAATGGCAGCTGTGCTGCAGACTCGGTAGGAAAAGAAAATCTCCTTGGATTACTACATAAGAACTGGCACACAGCAAGAGCATCGTATAGCGAGAGCAGGAGGTGCTGCTGGGAAGGAGGAGATGAAGGAGACGCAGGGGTTCAAATGCGATGAATGGATACTCAGATGCCAGCAGATTAGTCCCTCTCAAGACTCTCCTGAGAATCTTTGTCTGCTTTCTCGAATCTGTGCCAATCAGACACCAGGCCTTGGCTCATTTAAACGGAAGAATGAGAAGCTGAAGGCATACGTGAGAACGGCCTGATTGTGCGTAAAGCTCCTCCGCTGATCTTGATTAGAGGCTCTTCATTCCTCAGGGTGACTTTAAGACTGGATCTGCTGGACTTCGTCACAAGCCAGAGAATCATTATAGATGTCCATTTTAAAATATTCTTATTAAGTATTCAATTGTAATAAAAGATGATTCGTTTCTCACACAATAAATGCAACAGTTCAAATGAGACACTGTTCACTGTAAAAATAATTGTTGTTTTAAATTAAAAAAGTAAGTTACCTGGTTGCCTTAAAATGTTGAGTTCATTGAAATTAAAAATTTGAGTTAATACAATGAATGCGATTGGTTCAATCAACAGAAACTCAAAATATTATGTTATCTGAACCAAATTAATTGTCTAAGTTAATTTGATATATATTTATATTATTATTAATTTATATATATATATATATATATATATATATATATATATATATATATATACAATTTTTTTTCTTATTCAATATATTTACAGTGTGAACTGAATTCCAGCAGATACTTGGCAGCCAGTGTCAAGACCCGAGGAGAGGCATAATAAGAAAACTTCCAGAGGTTAAAACAAGTGGTGTTGCCACATATTGTGCTTTAGGGGACAGAGGGCAGATGCTGGAAGTCTGGCAAGAAAAAGCTGCAGTAGTTTGGCTGTGAAATGACTAGGGACCACACAACAACTGAGCAGAGGTCAAGGAAGGCTTGTTTAACACACTGTGCAAACTGTGTGACCGCCTGCAAACTTTCTGTTAAAAACTTTTCTCCATGTCCTGTGTCCTGTCCAGTTTCATTTTGCTCTCTGTAAGTGTGGTTTGGGCTGTGTCATATATCCCGTGTCTCCAGTACTCCATTTCCCACAATCCTCCTGTTCTCCACACCTGCACTCACTTCCCTCGTCATCTCCCCATCATCACCGATCATCTTCACCTGGACCTCCTCGTCAGCACTCCCTATATATATGGACTCACTCCCTTCACTCCTTGTCTGTTCTTGTGTATGTTAACTTGTGTTTGGATGTTGTTTCTCTCTGTTGTATCAATAAAACCCGTTTGCTTGTGAAAGTCCATTGACATCTCTTCTCTACAACAACCAAACGTTACAGAAGAACAGACCAATACACGCCGACATCAGCGGCTGATCAGCTCGTCGGACTATTCCAGGTTGGACGTTCACTGGAGAGGTATGTGGAGGAGTTCGTAGAGCTCGCTTATTTGACAGATTGGTCGGATGCTCGTTTGATCGCCCTGTTTCTGGATGGACTGGACGAGGACACAATTCGCTTTTATGAACCTGACGATTATGTTTCCTTAACTGATACTATAAATTTAATTTTGTATTTAAACGGCTCCAAATTCCTTGTCGAAGAGGTTCAGGATTTTAAGTGTTCTTCTCGTCCAGTCCTCCCGGAAACACGGGCGGCCTGGCCAGTCTGTCAAGCTCCGTCTTCCTCCGTATACCCCTCCAGTGAATTGTCTTCCTGTGTCACGCTGGGCCCACACACCTCCGCTGGGTCCAGAAGGCGGAGGAGGAAGAGAAAGACCGCAGAGCCCTCCCCTGTCTCCGCAGAGCCCTCTCCAAACTCCGCTGAGCCCACTCCAGTGCCAGTGGGGCTTCTGGTCGTATATGAGGGGATGGACTGGACCCCTCTTCGAAGTTTCTCCAGTCTGCTCCAGCCGGCGCCGCCGAGCCCTCTGCTCCAGCCGGCGCCGCCGAGCCCTCTGCTCCAGCCGGCCGCCGCCGAGCCCTCTGCTCCAGCCGCCGCCGCCGAGCCAGCATCTTCAGCCTCCGCTGAGCCAGCATCTCCAGCCTCCGCCGAGCCAGCATCTCCAGCCTCCGCCGAGCCAGCATCTCCAGCCTCCGCCGAGCCTGCAGCTCCAGCCTGCCAAGAGCCCACTCCAGCCCACAAACCCACTCCTTTCCTTAGACTCCTGAAGGCCCTCCTAAACCTCCCAAAGTATTTTTTTTGGGGGGGGGGGGCAAGTACCCGTGGGTGGGGTACATGTGGGCGTCACACATGTGGGTGGGGCTCAAGGACCGCCGTGGCCGCCCACGGCCCCTGACCCGCCATGGCCGCCCACGGCCCCTGACCCGCCATGGCCGCCCACGGCCCTGACCCGCCATGGCCGCCATCGTCTCCGGACCCGCCATGGTGGCTTGGACTGATGGACTCGTCCTGGAGACCTCCGGTTATGTCCAGCCCTCTCCCTGTACCGGCGTGAGGTCTCCAGGACGCCCACCCCCCGTGCCTACTGGGAGGGGGAGGTACTGTCATATATCCCGTGTCTCCAGTACTCCATTTCCCACAATCCTCCTGTTCTCCACACCTGCACTCACTTCCCTCATTATCTCCCCATCATCACCGATCATCTTCACCTGGACCTCCTCGTCAGCACTCCCTATACATATGGACTCTCTCCCTTCACTCCTTGTCTGTTATTGTGTATGTTAACTTGTGTTTGGATGTTGTTTTTCTCCATTGTATCAATAAAACCCATTTGCTTTGGAAGTCCGTTGACGTCTCTTCTTTACAACAACCAAACGTTACAGGCTGCATGGACTGTGGATAAAAAAAAAAAAAAAAACATACACTACTGGTAAAAAGTTTGGAATATTTATATTTAAGAATAGTAAAATAATATTGTAAAAAAAAAACAACAAAAAAAACAACAACTGTTTTCTATTTTAAAATGTAGTATTCCTGTGATGGCAAAGCTGATTTTTCAGCATTATTATTAAGTCTTCAGTCACATGATCCTTCAGAAATCATTCTAATATGCTGATTTTCCTCTAAATTATTATTGGTACTCTGCTCAATAATTAATAATGTATCTTATTATTTTCAATGTTGTTTTTGCAGTTTAATATTTTTGTGGAAATCATGATACATTTTTTTTTTTTTTTGATGATGGGAAAATTCAAAAGAACAGCTTTTATTCTTAAAACTTTTGTAACATTTTAAATCTATTTACTGTCAGTTATGATCAATTTAATGTGTCATTGCTTTCAGTATGTCAAGTGACAGTCTAAATGTTAAATCTTTCAATCAGCACTACATTGAAACTGGTCATTTGAGAGCTCCTATCTTGCTTTGCTATAAAGGAATCGTATTAAAAAAAAGTGTTTTTTTTTTTTTTTTTAAAGGGTTAGTTCACCCAAAAATGAAAATTCTGTCATTTAATTACTCACCCTCATGTCGTTCCACACCCATAAGACCTTCGTTCATCTTCGGAACACAAATTAAGATATTTTTGATAAAATACCGATGGCTCAGTGAGGCCTCCATTGACAGCAAGTTAATTTACACTTTCAGATGCCGAGAAAGCTACTAAAGACATATTTAAAACAGTTCATGTGACTACAGTGGTTCATTCTTAATGTTATGAAGCGACAAGTTTTTGTGCGCCAAAAAAACAAAATAACGACTTCATTCAACAAGTGATGGGAGATTTCAAAACACTTCTTCATGAAGCTTTGAAGCTTTACGAATCTTTTGTTTCAAATCAGTGGTTCGGAGCATGAACGTCATGTGATTTCAGTAAATGAGGCTTCGTTACGTCATAAGTATTTAGAAATTTCAATAGTTCACGCGACTTTGGGATTTTCATACATGCTCCGAACCACTGATTCAAAACTAACAGATTTGATCAAACATATCTTAATTTGTGCTCTGAAGATGAACGAAGGTCTTACAGGAGTGGAATGACATGAGGGTGACAGAATTTTCATTTTCGGGTGAACTAACCCTTTAAGCATAAAGTGGCAGGACCGGGCCGTTGTTTTGCATATCTAAAAAAGCAAACACTGTGGTGACCTTCAATATATATACATCTCTTATTTTTTCTTTATTTTCTTAAGATTCTGAAAATATTATGTAACTTAGTATGTAAACTTATGAGGAAAGAGTGATACAGTATGTAAATGTATGAGCTAGGGGTGTGACGAGACAGGTATCTCTGAGATTGAGTTCACGAGACGAGACAAGATTTTTACACACTATTTTTAAGAAATCCTCAGTGGTGAAAGCATGACTAGAAAAAATATTCTGCAGGTGTATTTGAAATGTTTTAACTAATCATCTTGTAATGAATGTCATTTCAGTTCTACTTTCTGAGTATGAATTATCATATGCAGTAAAAGACAACAATACTCAAGTACTGTAAAAGGTTTTGCCACAAACTCAACTGACTGACTTCTCTCTGATTTCAGTCTCTTCAGATCTTACTGTACATGATTTATGAGCTTCTACAACCTTTGACCTCCTAACTGAACTCCTTTCCACAAACTGATCATAGAAATAAAAACAGTATAAATAAAAATGGTAACACTTTACAATAAGGTCTCATTTATTAACATTAATGTATTAACCAACATCTACTAACAATGAGCAATATATTTGCTACAGTATTTATTAATCTTTGTTTATGTTAGTTAATAAAAAGTCATTCATTGTTAGTTCATAGTTTACAGTGCATTAACTAATGTTAACAAATGAAACCTTATTGTTTGTGCTTAATAAGATTGAGATAAAACTGTTATTCGTTTTCATGGTAACACTTTACATTAAGTGCAACCATAATCGCACTCTCTCAATATTCAAAGTGTTTTGTGTGAATCTGTGAATATGGAGCAGCGGCGACCATTTTCAAACTGAATTAAATGTTTTTTATTTAAACACAAAGCAAAAATACAGTGGAGGCGTAATGTAAACGTAGCTGTGGCATATTCTTTCCTAATCATCCTAACACTCTGTCATGGCAACATCACGAGACTACTTTTCGCCTCGACGAGAAATCTCGTCACAGTTTAGTCTCGCGAGATCTCGTGACACGAGATCTCGTCACACCCCTAGTATGAGCACAACTGTACACTGTAAAAAATATTTAAGTTGTAAATAAAACAAAGATTATTAGAGTATATACTATTTAAGTCTTTCTACTTCACAAATTCAATGTTCTATGTGGTGTTCATTTTTTAATCAATTTAATTTCTACTCCAGTTTTTTTTTTCAGTGTATATGTAGACCATCTTACTGTTATATTCACTGTTTGTTTTTTAATCATAGTAATAGATCCAGTTTTATGAGCATGTAGATTCTCCCAGTGCAGATGAAAGCAATACATAATAACAACATTATTATTACACCCTATTCTCAAAGTAAATAACGCACAAATGCACTACAGGATACATTGGAAATTACATGTTCATTTCCTTCCAATCACAACATAATCACTATCACAGACACATACCGTTCTCTCCATATCATTCCCCAGCCCATGAAAAAAGACAGCATCTGATTAGCTCAGCCCAAGCAGGTATCTTGCCATCTCTATAAGCACCAATCTCACTGAAAAATGAACAGAACTCATAACATATACTGTTCATAATGTGCATCATTTCCACGGATCCTAAAATAAGCCTGCATGTTCAATAACAGGTCAAAGGTCATCCAGAGTACAGAAATTATGGATGTGTTCCTGCGTCAATAAAATACAAACACAGCTCTCCACATATCATGAACCCTTTGAATTACATTATTGAAGCATCTGGGATGGATGTGCTATAATACCAAGGTCCTTCTTTCCAATATGCGATTTTGTTATTTCTCTTGCCAAGTCATGATGTTAGGACCGAAATGGGTTATGCGCCCACTCGTACATAGTGGCTTCCTGTTTCATCTGTGTCTCTCTGGTGTAAATGTGAATATGATTCATTGCTACTTCTTCAGTCTCTTCGGTTTATACAAACAACATGAGTCACTGTTAGTTATGATAGCTAAAAGAGCTTACAACAGTGTATGAAGAGTATATCATGATGTAACAAAGGTGATGTGGTTTAAGGAGTATTTATTATGAAAAGATCAAATACATCATCTCAGACAACAAGAATTTGTTGTCCAAAATGGCCTTGCATTGTAATGAAATAGGAATCACAATCTTATCAATCATCCATTCAGGTCTGGAAGCATATACATGGAGTTTGCCCAGCACAATCACTACCAATTTTGAGCAGGAAGGATTGTCACATCTAAACATTTTTACCATTTGAGACTGAAACATTTTAGTTAGAACAACAACAAGCAACTCTCCAGTGTGTTCATGTTTCTACTCACAGGACATCTGACCTTGACTGACTGAACGGAAGACAATGAACCGGAGAAAATTTCCACATCAAAAAAGACGGAGCACCAGAGCCACACCTACCTATAATCACCACGGACCAGTGCTAGTTCAAAGGCGGAAGGAACTTTTCTGGTAAGTTCACTTTGACAAGCTGTTTCAAACCCCATAAACGAACTTCGTTTTGACCTGATTTTGTTCAAAGTTACATGTCATCAGTTTGTCGTTCGATTTCGCTTGAAGTAGACTACAGTAGGGGCTTTTAGTACGACGTTGGCCCTGGATTAACTACAACCAAGGGAACGAATTTATAAAACGTGGCCATGAATTAACTAAAACTAAGGAACAAATTAATAAAACGTGGCCAAGAGCTTAAAAAGACATGGGAATTAATTCTTAAAGAGGTTAGTTCACCCAAAAATTAATTACTCACCCTCATGTTGTTCCACACTCTTAAGACCTTCTTTCTTCTTCAGAACACAAATTAAGATATTTTTGATGAAATCTGAATGGCTCTGTGAGGCCTCCACTTGACAGCAAGATAAATTTACACTTTCAGATGCCCAGAAAGCTACTAAAGACATATTTTAAATAGTTCATGTGACTACAGTGGTTCAACCTTAATGTTATGAAGCGATGAGAATACAAAATTGTGCACTAAGAAAAACAAAATAAGGACTTTATTCAACAATATCTAGTGATGGACGATTTCAAAACACTGCTTCATGAAGCGTTCAAAGCTTTACGAAATCTTTTGTTTCGAATCAGTGGTTCAGAGCATGTATCAAACTGCCAAAGTCATGTGATTTCAGTGAAACGGGGCTTCGTTATGTCAAGTGTTTCGAAACGTTTCGAAATTTCAATGGTTCACGTGACTTTGGCAGTTTGATACAAGCTCTGAACCACTGATTTGAAACAAAATATTCGTAAAGCTTTCGAAGCTTCATGAAGCAGTGTTTTGAAATCGCCCGTCATTAGATATTGTTGAATAAAGTCCTTATTTTGTTTTTTTTTAGCGCACAAAAAGTATTCTCATCGCTTCATAACATTAAAGTTGAAAGACTGTAGTCACATGAACTGTTTTAAATATGTATTTAGTAGCTTTCTGGGCATTAAAAGTGTTAATTATCATTGCTGTCAATGATTTGATTTCAATTACAGATTTCATCAAAAATATCTTAATTTGTGTTCTGAAGATTAACGAAGGTCTTATGGGTGTGAAACGAAATGAGGGTGAGTAATTAATGACAGAATTTTAATTTTTGGGTGAACTAACCCTTTAATTTGTGGCCGCAATATATATTTTTTTTCTTCTGTGTGTCATGTGGAGGGCTCAGTTACTCACATGACATTAAAATTATTAATAGTTTTACAACATTTGTTATTCTTGGTTATTGTTAACTTTACATGTCTGAAAACATTTGAAGTTGTATAAATTAACATTTGGTACTGTATTATGAATGAACATGTTACTATAAGCAATAAAAATATGTATAATCTAACAGTAGCCTACATTAATAAATGCTATAAAAATAGTTGCTAAACAACACTCAGACACCTAACAAACTAAAACTGTAAAGTGTTTCTATTATTTATTAGTAGTACTTGCATGGGCTTTTTCAAAATCCATATACCATTTTGAAACCTCAAATTGTGCAGCATGATGATAATACTTGTGCTATTACTTTTCTAAGCAATCAAACTTATGATTTTCATCCACCAGACGATAAAACAGGCTTAAAAATCCCATAGACCATTTGATGTATTTTTGTTGAAATAACTTGTATCTTCTTAGTTTTTTCTAATCAGTTATGTACATTAGAGTTTTATGTTAGCCTACATCTAATGTTGTTCAGTTAATGTTTATTGCACTACTTTAGTATCACATGTGTTACCATGATGGTGTTTTGTGTTTGTGTGAATGACATCTTAGTATTTACCTTTTCAGCTCATGGAAAAGCTGCTTGTGATGAACAATGTTTCATCATGTGACTTTCACATCACCAACTGTTTATGGAGGTTGTCAGTGTATTACAAAGGTACATAACAGATATTAGTATAGGCTTGTTTTTGTTGTTTTTTTTTACAGGGAATAGGGATGAGAACTTTGGGCCAGTAAGCAACCATTCAGAATAACCACATAGAAACATGTTTATAACACACTACCATCATGAGCAAGCACCACTCAAATTTTCTTCAGACAACGTATATTTTTCTCTACCATTACAATACAATAGAAGATTCAATGCATATCCTTTAGCCGATCACTCTGCCCCTCTGTTTCTCTAGCGGCTGCTGATTACGCACTATTGCATGCTTTGTTTGCACTTTTAGTAATATTGTTGTGTGCCATTGAGACACTCATTAATTTTTAATGAATACTGTTCTCAACAGAGGAGATTGGCAAGAACAGCAACTATGTTAGTTATTCCCAGAGACAATCTATTAATGAGATGCAAATGAGCTGTTATTATTTGATTAATGACGAAATAATTTCACCAAATAAGCTTACTAGTATGGCAGCTCGAATTTCCATTCACCCAAATTTTAAATGTTCATGATTTTTTATTAGTGAAGAGGAAAACAAGATGTGACATTAGGCAATTATTATTCCTCTTCTTGAGCCGTAAGTCTCCCAGCGACGGAACGAGAAGCGCAGAGCTTGTGGAAAATAACCAGAGATTAGATCTACAGTCTCTAAAATCTGTTTTACAGTGAGCTGGAGGAGACATAGCGAGTCTTCACAGCCAGAAGCAGCTAACAGAGCCTCATTATAGATCCCCACAGTACGTTTGGATTCAGAGATTAGACGATGTGGCTGTGCTCATTACAGGATTGTTCTTTTAATGTTTCTTTGGAACGGCTTGACTGCTTCACATTTCAGGCTTTAAATAGAGATGAGACTCCTGGCTATGATATTGTGCGTGGCAGCAGCGGAAGCAGGTGTGCGTGTGTGTGTGTGTGTGTGCGTGTGTGTGTGTGTGTATGTTGGTCTGATTAAATGATTAGATGGATTGTGTCCAGAATACTTGTACTAAATGCCAGTGATTTTGACAATTACATTATTGAAAATGTGAGGAAAACACAGAGCAACAGTTTAAGGTTCCATTGGAATTACACAGTCAATCTGCCATTTCCAAAAAATGTTTGGCCCCTGAAAGATCAAAATAGCTAATTTCAGCAAACTGGATGCTGATTGAAATGGGAACACAATATAATGTTGGATTTTTAAAGGTCCAGAAAGGTAGTAAAAGACATCCTTAAAATAGTTCATGTGACTACAGTGGTTCAACCTTAATGTTATGAAGTGACGAGAATACTTTTTGAACACAAAAACAAAAAAAACCCCCCAAAAAATAGCAACTTTATTCAACAATTTCTTCTGTTTCCTCTCATTCTCCTACACTGTTTACGTTGTAAACACAGTGCAGCGCTTCCGGGTTCTACGTCCGAACGCTGACTCATTATTGGCCGGCTCCTGTGTCAGCATCACACCAGGTGTCGTGCTGTTCATGTGAACAGCATCAGCCAATAATGAGTCAGCGTTCTGATGTAGAACCTGGAAGCGCCAACAGCGTAAAAGTGTTCTCGTCACTTCATAAAATTAAGGTTGAACCACTGTAGTCACATGGACTATTTTAACAATGTCTTTACTACCTTTCTGGACCTTGAAAGGTGCAATGATGTTGCTGCCTATGTGTGGTTCAGAAACCCCCCGGATTTCATCAAAAATATCTTAATTTGTGTTCTGAAGATGAATGAAGGTCTTACAGGTGTGGAACGACATGAAGGTGCGTAATTAATGACAGAATTTTCATTTTTGGGTGAACTAACCCTTTAAGACAATGTAGTCATTTGTGGGGTTGAGGATCTTTGTGTGGTGACTCAAGCAGAACAACTTCTCTCAGATAGGTGGTTTTTAATGGGTTGACATAAATCATACAAACTTAAAAAAAAAAAAATCATTTGCAAACCCGATTCCAAAAAAGTTGGGACACTGTACAAATTGTGAAAAAAAAAAGGAATGCAATAATTTACAAATCTCATAAACTTATATTTTATTCACATTAGAATATAGATAACATATCAAATGTTGAAAGTGAGACATTTTGAAATGTCATGTGAAATATTGGCTCATTTTGGATTTCATGAGAGCTACACATTCCAAAAAAGTTGGGACAGGTAGCAATAAGAGGCTGGAAAAGTTAAATGTACATATAAGGAACAGCTGGAGGACCAATTTGCAACTTATTAGGTCAATTGGCAACATGATTGGGTATAAAAAGAGCCTCTCAGAGTGGCAGTGTCTCTCAGAAGTCAAGATGGGCAGAGGATCACCAATTCCCCCAATGCTGCGGCAAAAAATAGTGGAGCAATATCAGAAAGGAGTTTCTCAGAGAAAAATGGCAAAGAGTTTGAAGTTATCATCATCTACAGTGCATAATATCATCCAAAGATTCAGAGAATCTGGAACAATCTCTGTTTCGCCATTTTGCACCACCATGTTTCTACAGTAGCCCTAAACGGACAAACTGCTCTACAGAGTGGGTTTGCTTGACTGGCTATTCTCTGCTGTCTCGGACGACGACATCTTTGTCCTGTATCGGCCACCGTAGCTTCTCTATGTGCTTCGAAAGGGAGGGGTGAGTGCCGTTGGTTGCAATTCGCAACCTCACTGCTAGATGTCACTAAAATTTACACACTGCACCTTTAACATTAGCATTAACGGGATAGTCATTCTAAACCTGTATGAGTTTCTTTGTTCTGTTGAACACAAAAGAAGATATTTTGAAGAATGTTGGTAACCAGACTGATTCTGGTCACCATTGACTTCCCCATTTTTATACGTTAGAAGTCAATGGCAACCAGCAATATTTGGTTTGGTTACCAACAATTTCAAAATATCTTCTTTTTTGTTCAACAGAACAAATAAACTCATACAGGTTTAGAACAAATTAAGGGTGAGCAAATGATGACAGAATTTTCATTTTTGTGTGAACAATGTACTAACATTAACTGGTATTAACTAATAATGAGCAATATATCTGTTACAGTATATAGTAATATTTGCTACCATTAGATAAAAATACTACTGTTCATTTTTAATTCATGTAAGCTCAGGTCCATTCAATAATATTAACAGATACAGCTTTTGATTTTAATAATGTATTAGTAAATGTTGAAATTAACATTAACCAAGACTAATAAATGCTTTAGAAGTGTTATGTCATTGTTCATATTAACTAATGTTGTTAACCAATGTTAACAAATGGAATCTTATTGTAAAGCGTTATCATAAAACCTTGGTGTGTAACTAATCTAGCATCATTTGTGTTGTGAATAACACCTCAAATCATGAAAAACACCTCAAATCATGCAGCTGGTTGAGAAGATGTTCATTTTTTATGTGAACAGACTTAGGATTTTCACCTTGTGGATGATAAAACAATTTGAAAAATCCTTTAGACCTTCACAGAAGGACAAGCCATATCTAACGTCCTGTGTGTCAGAGACCAGATCAAAATCAAGTAATTAAAAATGTTATGTAGTGGTGGGCACATTTGCATACATGTACTAGAGGATCCATTAATAACGTGAACTTCCAGCTCACTGGTCAGATCCTTCATCTTCACCGTTGGACTGATCTCTTCCTTCTGCTTCATTGATCAGACAAACATTAACAGACATCACATCAGTTATACTGCTGCCAAGTGCACAAGTAAAGCTTTTAAAATGGCTAAAGGTGCTGTAAGCTATCTGTCTTTCAGATATCACTGAAATAGGTTTATGGAGAAATCAAGTCTCTGTGGCAGCCCATGGTAAAAAAGGGGCAAAAAAACTAGCAAGTTACTGACTGTTACTGAGTTCTTGGACCTTTGGTTTTCTAACACACTACCCTAAGCAGTTAGTGAAGCCTCCCCTCTACTGACATCCATTCAAAAAAAAAAAAAAAAAAAGATGTATAAACAACAAACAAGAATTTGCAACCAATTGATGGAACATGTGGTCTGTATAAGGTACCAAACAGGAAATGAAGCCGACAAAGTGTCACAGTTCTGAATACAGGACCACTGGAGGTGTGGAGGACAAATAGCAAGGGTAGACGTTACAACGCATAACTTTTTAATGCATAACTTTTACTTCTAACACTATCTAGTGCAACTATCCAATAATTTTTATTCGCAGGCTAGGGCAAAAAAAATTGTATTACATAGTGTTGCAACTAACACCTTTTAAAACATTTAACCCTACTGCATCCAATTAAAGTAAATTAAAAAGAGCCTTTAATTTTAGAACAGGAAGACAGTATGAACAGATATTAAAATAATTGAGGGACTAATTTCATCCTAAAACTATAATTTTATGAACAGCAAACAGAGAAAAAAAAAAAAAAAAAAAAAAAATGTAATTATTTTGTACGTAATATTACTTTGTTTTAGTGTGACAGTACTTAAATGTATAATTACAGCCACTAACCTTTAAGTAACTAACCCTAATTACAAGCAACTAACCGTTTAACACTGTTACAACGTGTAACAAAATGTAACAAAGGGTTACACTTTATTTGGTAACACTTTATTTCAGTGTCATTGTTACATATGTTACATGTAGTTACAATAGTAATAACTAGAAGTAAAAGTTATGCATAATTACATGTAACCCTAAAGCCTAACTAACCCTAACAAGAACATGTTTACGTAATATTACTCAGTACTTAAATGTATAATACAGTTAACAAAGACACCTTAAAATAAAGTGTAACCCTTTATTTTAAGATGTCCTTGTTGCAGTGTAACTTAACATTTAAGTACTAAGTAATATTAATTAACTACATGGTTAGGGTTAGGGTTGCATTTAATTATGCATAATTTTAAGTCATTACTATAGTAACTACATGTAACGTGTAACAACGACACTAAAATAAAGTGTTACCAAATAAAGTTAAGTTGAATTAGATAATTTTCTGAGGAACTCCCACAATGAAACCCGTGATTTCTGTAAGAAATATAAAGTCAACAGTTTTTGAGTACTGAAAGTTTAAACTTTCAAAAAGATATTTGGTAACACTTTATTTGATAGCACTTTATTTTAAGATGTCTGTGTTACAGTGCAATTATACATTTAAGTACTGAGTAATAACAATTAACTGCATGTATAGGGTTAGGATGAGGGTTTGGTTTAGGGTTAGTTGCATGTGATTATGCATACAGCAATCAGGCATAACATTATGACCACCTTCCTAATATTGTGTTGGTCCCCCTTTTTCTGCCAAAAAACAGCCCTGACCCATCGAGGCATGGACTCCACTAGACCCCTGAGGTGTGCTGTGGTATCTGACACCAAGATGTTAGCAGCAGATCCTTTAAGTTCTGTAAGTTGCGAGGTGGAGCCTCCATGGATCGGACTTGTTTGTTCAGCACATCCCACAGATGCTCGATTGGATTGAGATCTTGGGAATTTGGAGGCCAAGTCAACACCTCAAACTTGTTGTTGTGCTCCTCAAACCATTCCTGAACCATTTTTTGCTTTGTGTCAGGACGCATTATCCTGCAGAAAGAGGCCACAGCCACCAGGGAATACCGTTTCCATGAAAGGGTGTACATGGTCTGCAACAATGCTTAGGTAGGTGGTACGTGTCAAAGTAACATCCACATGGATGGCAGGACACAAGGTTTCCCAGCAGAACATTGCCCAAAGCATCACACTGCCTCCATAGTGCATCCTGGTGTCATGTGTTCAAGCGACGTACACGCACCCGGCCATCCACGTGATGTAAAAGAAAACGTGATTCATCAGACCAGGCCACCTTCTTCCATTGCCGTGGTCCAGTCTGATGCATGTGCTCACTGTTGGTGCTTTCGGCGGTGGACAGGGGTCAGCATGGGCACCCTGACTAGTCTGCAGCTATGCAGCCACATACAGCGAACAAACTGATGCACTGTGTATTCTGACACCTTTCTATCTGAACCAGCATTAACTTCTTGAGCAATTTGAGCTACAGTATAGCTCGTCTGTTGGATCGGACCACACGGGCCAGCCTTCGCTCCCCACGTGCATCAATGAGTCTTGGCCACTCATGACCCTGTCGCCGATTCACCACTGTTCCTTCATTGGACCACTTTTGATAGATACTGACCACTGCAGACCAGGAACACCCCACAAGAGCTGCAGTTTTGGAGATGCTCTGACCTAGTCATCTAGCCATCACAATTTGGCCCTTGTCAAACCTGAATCCTTATGCTTGCCCATTTTTTCCTGCTTCTAACACATCAACTTTGAGGACAAAATATAATTTATCAGACCCACTAACAGGTGCCGTGATGAAGAGATAATCAGTGTGATTCACTTCACCTGTCAGTGCTCATAATGTTATGCCTGATCGGTGTAAATTACATCTTGTAAAAGGGGCATTATAGGTCCTCTTTAAGACACCTTCAGAAGGTTCCGCCAGTGTGTCAGTGCGAAGAACCCCAAATCTTTGCAGTGTTCAGTGAACCTCTGTTGTATCTGTCTGATTAGATAGTTAACTCAGCCTTGTCTGTGCGTCAGGTCTTATTCTGTGTCTCGTCATCAGTTCAGCGATACTCAGGGGATGTGGATGAACAAATCACACATCAGCACACAGGCCAGTGTGTGTTACAAAAATGTTTACTCTCAATTATCATTGCAATAACATGCACTATCAGCCTGGAAAATAATGCTCTCCTCTTCATTTCCTGCCCTATCTCTCCCATTCAGTCCCTCGGCTGGGACATAATTACTCATTCTTGTCTACACTGGCGGTAGAGCCAATGAAGGATTGCCATATTCTATAATTGTCTCACAGGAAAGTTTGCAAATCATTCTGCAGCATCCACAGTAGCTCTGCCAGTGGCATAACATGATAACACTATTTAATTTACCCACTGGGATGAAGACGAGCAGAATAAATCAAAGCGGGAGTGTCATAATCTGTTATCTTCGTGATGATCATCAAGTCTGGGTAAAAACATTCTTGATCATCCTAAATCTATTCAGTCTATTTGGTTTGCGTTTTTTTTTTTATGCTCGCCCGCCACTGGAGCATCGCCACGCCTGATGGAATATCAAACTGTGAATATCTGATAATAGTAATGGCTGCAGGTTTGTGGGTTTGTATCTGATTTCCCCATTCTGTACTTGATGAGATTTTGTGATGAATTCCTTTTAAGCAAACGGAAAATAATCAAAGGAACTTTGAAATTGAAAGCGTGGAAAGTTATTGCCATAACAATCTCATACTTTTGGAAGAAGATATTTTGAAGAATGTTTCTGTATATACAATAAAAATCAATGGGGTCAACAGAGCATTTTTCAAAATATGACATGATCAATGACAGAATGTTTATTTGTGGGTGAACTATCCCATTAACCCTGAACAGCCTGACATATGAAATATTAGTACTTTTTTATGGGGAACAGTTCATTGAATCTTTAAACAAATCTTGCATATGTGTTTTTTTTTTTGATGAGTATTTTTGATATATCAGGATTTTATGCTCATATATTATATAGGAGAATATGGAACTCATAGTTGAGCAGAAAAAAACTGTAAATCAATAAGATCTTTATAAAAGTATGTCAGACTACTTACTTAAAATGCATATAAATATCAGCTGTCACTCTATATTTTCCAATAATATGTCTTAATATGTAAGCTAACAATTTTTGGTTCCCAGAACGTTAGTTTTTGGTTTCCAGAACATTAGTTTTTGGTTTGTATAAGGTTATTCTAATGCTGATCTAATGTAGTTAGTTTTTGGTTCCCAGAACATTTTTCCACCATTAATCTAACGTTCCCAGAATGTTAGTTATTGGTTTGTATAACGTTATTCTAACGTTAATCTAAAGTTTCCAGAACGTTAGTTTTTGGTTTGTATAAGGTTATTCTAACGTTAATCTAATGTTTCCAGAACATTCCTTTTTGGTTCCCAGAACATTACTCTATCGTTGATCAAACGTTTCCAGAATGTTAGAATAACGTTTTGGGAACCAAAAACTATCATTAATCTAATGTTCCCAGAACGTTAGTATTTGATTTGTATAACGTCATTCTATCGTTAATCTAACGTTTCCAGAACGTTAGTTTTTGGTTTGTATAACGTTATTCTAACATTAATCTAAAGTTTCCAGAATGTTAGTTTTTGGTTTGTATAACGTTATTCTAACGTTGATCTAACATTTCCAGAATGTTAGTTTTTGGTTCCCAGAACGTTTTTCCACCATTAATCTAACGTTCCCAGAACGTTAGTTTTTTTTGTTTGTATAAGGTTATTTTAACGTTAATCTTAAGTGTCCAGAACGTTAGTTTTTGGTGTGTATAACGTTATTCTAACATTAATCTAAAGTTTCCAGAACGTTAGTTTTTTGGTTTGTATAAGGTTATTCTAACGTTAATCTAAAGTTTCCAGAATGTTAGTTTTTGGTTTGTATAACGTTATTCTAAAATAAATCTAAAATTTCCAGAACGTTAGTTTTGGGTTTGTATAACATTATTCTAACGTTAATCTAACGTTAATATAAAGTTTATCTAACATTTAACATTTCCAGAACGTTAGTTTTTGGTTTGTATAACGTTATTCTAACGTTAATATAAAGTTTATCTAACATTTAACATTTCCAGAACGTAATTTTTTGGTTACCAAAACATTATTCTATCGTTAATCTGACGTTCCCAAAACATTAGTATTTGGTTTGTATCACGTCATTCTAACGTTAATCTAACATTTCCAGAACGTTAGTTTTTGGTTCCCAAAACGTTATTCTATCGTTAATCTAAGGTTTCCAGAATGTTAGTTTTTGGTTCCAAAAATGTTATTCTATTGTCAATCTAATGTTCCCGGAACATTAGTATTTGGTTTGTATAACTTCATTCTAACATTAATCTGACGTTTCCAGAATGTTAGTTTTTGGTTTGTATAAGGTTATTCTAACGTTAATCTAACGTTCATATTTTTAAAATATGAATAAAAAAAAAAAAAAAAAAACATATGAATATGTACAGTTTGTACAGCAGGACATTCTTGTTTTGGTCCATAAACAAAAACTTCCCGATAAACATCGTGCTCTTTTTGGTTAGGCGTGTGAAATCCCTCTGAAATAAAATTTACTCTTATAACTACATTAATTTTAAGTAATCATTCAATACAGAGGTCGATAAACGAACAAGTCAGTCAACCAGTAAAATGAAATGACTGTTTATTTTTAAATTCCGCAAGCACAAAATTTTTATTTTAAAATGTTCTGGAGAAGATATTTTTCAGTTATTTTTAAAATAACCAACCTGTGACATCCTGGGAACGTTATTTTATGGTTGCAAAAAATAAAACCTAAAAAGAACGTTCCTAAAATTTGATTAAGAAATGAACAAATAAACGTTCTACAAAAGCTGATGGATCATATTTGATACTCACATTTTAATATGATTTTTCAAAAAAATTGTAGGGATAATCAAGTAAGCCTATATTGCTTCAGACTAAGTGTTCGTCTTGAAAAAAAAACAACAAAACACAAACGTGTACCACAAACTGAAGGGGGGCACTTTTAGAATAATACTAAAAGGCCTTTTAATCAGGTGACAGAAGGCATGTAATACGATTGTTTACAACAGGTTTTTCAGCAAAGTTTTGATCAAGTTGATAATTACAGTAGGTTAGCTTTATAGGGTAAAGAAGTGGGCGGCATCCTTCCATCTTTGATTTACTTATAATGAATCATAATTTGATGAATCATAATAAGTTTAATGCATAAGGCTGTGGACTTCTCATAGACTGCTCTCAAAAGTCTAACATTTCCCTGTGAATTACCTATTTTTGACTGTTTAAACATTCTTTTTGCTTCCAGAATGATCTAGTTGGCCCTGGCACAGTGTCAGCATCACCCGCTGACTGCATATGTCAGTGGACAGCTTCCTTTTGTTTCTGGAAAGGTTAAGACATTGGAAGTCTGCCTAGCCGCCCTCTGTCAGCCACCTCACAGGATCTTTCTGCAGTGTTTTCAGAATCGGTTTATGGAACAAGAGCGGAAAGCAGAGGTGAGGGGTTCAAATCAATGCTGACAAACAAGAGTGAGAGCGCATTTGATGAAAGTCAACATCCTTGACTGTTTTTGCAGATGCTGTAGACAAGCTGTGGTTACACAACACTTAAGTGTTTTTTTTTTCTTCTCACTTTTATTTTTATGCTTTAGAAGTGGAAGTCAAGAGGTTGAGTCTCGTGGTATATTCACTGTTTAAAATAAATCTAAAATCTCTATTTGTAAATATTCATGCTTTGTGGTAACTTAGCACCCCACCTCCTCTTACATTTTCTGGCTTTCGGTGCTTTTCAGGTAAAAACTTCTTTCTTGTCTATTCATTTATTTATTCATGCATTTCAAGCGCATGGGACACAACCACCTACTGCTCAAGAACATTATACAACAGATATTGACATTATAAGTGATTATGTAACAGAAAATTATACCAATTTATCATATAATATCATTTAAAGTGGCTTCTGACTCTGAGGCTTATTGGAAATGTAGTTTAAACATAAGAGAAGGTCACAGGTGTCTATTTGCAGAAAGCTGGAAATGGGGGAGCAGCTGGGATCAGATCATTCCCTCAGAGTTAAAACATGCTATTTAAAGGATCTGTCTTATCCACGGTACAGACACAAACATCAGCACAAATATGAGCACATATATCTGTGCACATTCGCTCTCAAACATGCATAAGGTATATTAATGGATGAATATATTTATTTAAATATTTAACCCTCTGGTGTTGTTCGTGTTTTAGACCCCCCCCAAAAAAAAAGTTTTTAATTTTTAAAAATCGCTACTTCTTTGGAATTGTATGAAACTCTGACTTTTTGTGACCACAAAAAATAAATAAATAAATAAATAAAATAAATAAATAAACGGTTGCAAAAAAATTACCACACTTTTTTTTTTTTCTTTCTTTTAAATAGTCACACTTGTGTTGTTCGATCAGAAATGACCACCCTAGGAAATGAAAGGAAAATAGGAAAAAGAGAGCAATTTGTGTGTGTGTTTGTGTGTGTGTGTGTACTCTACAAATAGAATGCAGAAAAAAGCACACAGCGGTGAAGGGGTGACACTCTAAAATATCAAGAGTGCAAAATAGACACTATCAACATTTCAAACAAAAAATACCCAGACCTTGACAAAAGATAGCTAAACATATGTCTAAATATATATCCAAATCCACAACCTAATAAAAGTAAGTTTTATGTCTAAAAACAACTATAGAATTCACAAGCCTATTTATATAGAGCTATATAGGAATCAGTGGTCACCATGGCATTACAGATTTTTTTTTTATATTTTTTATATTTGTTTTTTATTCCCACCAGATGACAAAAATATTATTTTCAATGGGGAAAATGTATTATAATTATTGCATAAATATTAATTAGTAACATAAATGATCTCAAAATACAAAATAAAAAAGAAAAAATGTTATTGAACAAAAATATTTTATATTGATTTTACTGAAAATAAAAAAGTTACATTTCAGTTGTTCAGTAACTTTCAGAGTTGGGCATTAACGCATTACATTTTAAATTTATGTAATTTGATTAGAGTTACTGATGTCCATAAAATTACGTTACTTGCGATACAAGAAAAAAAAAAAAAGATTAAGTAAAGTGCATTTCTAAATGAAATCACGTTAGGCGCGGATGCGTCATTATGAATCACCAGAGAACGCGTGGAGGAGGATACCCGCGACCATGACGAGAGCGGTCCAACCTCGCCTAAACGAGCTAGATTGGATTTTTGTTCGGGAGGATCGGGAGGGAAGGTAACTTCGGAACAGTACTGTTTTCAAATGTTATTATAAATGTTTTCTGCATTTTTTTATATCTTTAATGTAGTTACAAACGTAAACACAGTTAAGCTACCACACACACACATGCAACACACAGCAAGGAATGTTTAAGCTGTGTCCGAAACCGCTCACTCGTTCACTGATTCACTAATCCCTATATAGTGTATGTCATTTGAGTGCACTATATCTGCAAAGTGAATTCGGACGCTGACGTATCTGTGCGTCGGACAGCTGGAGCTGTCACAGAAACGGCTCAACACGTGATAAAAACTACTTTTCTAGGTCTGAAAACCTGCGCTGACCAGCTGGCCCCCATCTTCACATAGATCTTCAACAGATCACTGGAGCTGTGCGAAGTCCCCTCATGCTTCAAACGCTCCACCATCATCCCCGTGCCAAAGAAACCCAAAATTACTGGACTAAATGACTACAGACCTGTGGCTCTAACGTCTGTGGCCATGAAGTCATTTGAAAGACTGGTTCTGGCTTATCTGAAGGACATCACTGGACCCTTACTGGACCCCCTGCAGTTTGCTTACCGAGCAAACAGGTCTGTGGATGATGCAGTCAATATGGGACTGCATTATGTTCTCCAGCATCTGGACAGACCAGGGTCTTATGTGAGGATCCTGTTTATGGACTTCAGCTCTGCTTTTAACACCATCATCCCATCACTCCTCCAGCCCAAACTAACTCAGCTCTCCGTGCCCACCTCTGTCTGTCAGTGGATCACCAGCTTCCTGACAGACAGGCAGCAGCTAGTGAGGCTGGGAAAATTCTCATCCAGCACCCTCACCATCAGCACCGGCGCCCCTCAGGGCTGTGTCCTCTCCCCACTGCTCTTCTCCCTCTACACCAACGACTGCACCTCTAAAGACCCTCTGTCAAGCTCCTGAAGTTTGCGGATGACACCACACTGATCGGCCTCATCCGGGATGGTGACGAGTCAGCTGGCTGTCTGGTGCGGTCTTAACAACCTGGAGCTCAACACGCTCAAGACAGTGGAGATGACCGTGGACTTCAGGAGAAACCCCCCCTGCTCTTCCCCCACTCACCATCATGAACAGCACTGTGGCAGCAGTGGAGTCATTCAGGTTCCTGGGCACCACCATCTCCCAGAACCTGAAGTGGGACAACCACATCGAGTCCATTGTGAAAAAGGCCCAGCAGAGGTTGTACTTCCTTTGCCAGCTGAGGAAGTTCAACCTACCACAGGAGCTGCTGAAACAGTTCTACTCTGCCATCATCGAATCCATCCTTTGCACTTCAATTACTGTCTGGTTCAGCTCAGCTACCAAATCTGACCTCAGAAGACTACAGAGGGTAGTCCGGTCTGCTGAGCGAATCATTGGTACAACCCTCCCCACTCTCCAAGAACTGTACTTATCCAGAGAAAAAGGGCAAAGAAGATCACTCTGGACCCCTCACATCCAGCACACTCCCTCTTTGAACTGAACTGCCATCCGGTCGACGCTACAGAGCTCTGAACACCAGAACGACCAGACACAGGAACAGTTTCTTCCCTCAAGCAGTCCATCTCATGAACACTTGACAAACACGGAACACACAACACTATTACACATTATTTACTTAAAACACTTATTTATATCTCAATTTGCACACATAACTGCACATACAATTGTCTATAATATATATTGTTTTTTGCTTTTTTTGCACTTTGTCTATCTTGTAAATTTGTATATTATTATTTTATTCTTTTTATTATGTGTCTTGTCTTGTCGCTGTCACTCTGTTGCACTGTGAAGCTTCTGTCACTAAAACAAATTCCTAGTATGTGTAAACAACATACCTGGCAATAAAGCTCTTTCTGATTCTGATTCTGATAAAATAATATTAATAACAATCTTAATGATTTTATTTTGTAATCATACATACCGTACGTGCCAGCTTTGTAGTTTTTTTATTGATTGTATAATTGGTTTGTCATGCATATATTCATTAGCTTTAACAAAGTCCCTTTAAGACAAGTCATTTCACTCGGCGGCCATCTTTGAAACGCCTCTCGGACATCCTCGGCATCCATGCAGCTCCTATCTCTTTGAATAGGGAAACATCAAATTCTCTAAAGCTGTTTGCCAAGCTTTCGATTAAATTTCATATTTGAAATCACCAATGAAATCTGACAACAACTGTCTCATAATTTTTTTTTCCAAACGCTCGAATCATGACAAAAAAAAACTATTTTTTTAGGCTGGATCAAGCTAATGCGCATGCGCAGACCTAAATGCGCGTCTCATTTCGGAGGCGCGCGTCTGAGTGTTTCTATAGAAACCAGTGCTTCTAATGGCCGCTGCAGTGACACGATGACTTTACCAGTCGCCGATTGGCTCTTATTTTGAAGGCAGGACTTATTCGGCCATATTGCGCGTTACACTTTCTCCCATTCAAAACAATACGAGTGACACGTCTTGTGTTATTCTATAGTCTTTGGTTTTAATAAAGTTATTTTTAGTTTGTTAGAATCTCATGCTCACGTGGTCGTTGAGCGCCCTCAGGTGACCGTTATGATTACATTAGAATTAATACACTACCTACAGATTATTAACGAATATTTTTAAGTCAAGTTGCTGTTTTCATGCTTCTGTAATATTTTTCGGTCAATATTAAATTACGGAAAGAACTATAAGTTTCAGTTTGTGGTGTATTTTTGTAGGTTTTATAGGTTTTCAAAGTAACTTGAATGTAAAGTAATTAGTAATCTGATTACTTTTTACATGAAGTAATCAGTAATCAAATTACAATTTTAATGTAATAATTTGTAATTTGTAGTGGATTACTTTTTTTGAGTAACTTACCCAACACTGGTAACTTTTGACCACAAACAACACAAGTGTGTCTCCAAAATGAACATTTTCATGTAATTCTTCATGTAATTTCACGTAATCCGTAACTGCAAGAAAAGAGATGACGCTGCAATGTATATTATGACATGATTATTTTTGACCTTGGGTACATGTAAACCTAGTAGTAGATTATATTCATCCAAAACAAAACTAGGAACCTGTTAAGGCCACACTGTCACTGCAAACGAAGTTCTTGGTTTTTTATTCGCCGCTACTTAGGAGTAAAATGAACGTTCGAAATGGACGCAGAGCAGAGCACTTACACTGTTACACTTGCAACATTACTTAGTGCTTACCCACACTACTGAGTTTAAAATGCAAAATAATAGATTAAATGTTTAATAAAGTTGTAATTTCTGTACAGTAGCTCTATAAACAGCTCATGAAAATGAACAATATTAAATTCAATGAGATAAACTGTTAAGCAATATTTGTATAGAATGCCATAAGATTTAGCGTCTGATCTCAACATTGGTATGTTGTTTTAAGCTTTGCAAATGTAGCATTTTTCCAAATCACGTGGACGTTACGTTTATTTTTAGCTAGGCACTGGTTAATAGTCAATTGGTGATTGCTTAAAACCAGCCAAGCAGCTTTACAGTAATCAAACATGAAAGTCATAACAACTCAGCAGTGTCATTGCCTCATTCATCAGGGAAGCCACATTTACTTCAAGTTTTGTACAATAAAGTGGCTATCCAGTGTAATTCAATGATTTCACCACGTGGAGATCATACTTCAATTAAATTCTCCAGACGAAATGAGTCAGAGATTAGTTCCACGTTGAACTGAAGGCGGAATCACTTTCGGCAAATCAGCTGAGTAGTCTCAACTTATTCCAGAAAGTTCACTTTGGCAAGCCATTTCGAACTTCAAAAAAGAACATAAAATGAACTTCGTTTTGGCCTGATTTTGTTCAAAATGACGTCACATCAGATTCATTCTTCGATTTCGTTTGAAGTATATCAGGGCCTTTAAAGGGGCTATATGTAGAATTCAGAAACCCTTGTTATTAGCGACACCGGTGGCCGCTAAGTGAACTGCAGGCAGCAACTTATTAAAGCTTGTGCTCGCACTTTAAAGTGCACACGTAACACAAGATGACTGGATGCGATTCAAATGCCCTGATCTTTTTGCATTCTTTGCTTAGAAGTAAAATTGTAATTTGGAAATACCGTTTTTCATGCCAATATAGTTACTACTATTAACAAATGCATCCTGATGCTGTCCACGCTGCTGTGAGCAACTTATTTTCACCGGAATGAATATTTGGCTAGTGGAATATGTGCTGCATTGCTGGTTTCTCTCAATAACAAAGTAAACCAGGCAACAAAAATGTCAGCTTGGTGATCAAAAAAAATGAAGTTTAGAACCCTGATCATAGCAATCTGGATATGTTTGCACTAGCTCTGAAATTCACTGGCATCATTTTGACAGATGAGGTAATTAAAATTACAGTTATGATAGTTTGATTATAAAGTATGTTTGAGACTATAGACTATGTAAGACTTTAAATTAATCCCTTTTCTTTGCATGACACACTGACATTCCAGAATAACAGCATTATCCTGAACATTTTATAAGCATTCGTTTCATGTGTCATGGAATGGAAGAGAGACTCTTGGGAACACGCGTAAACGTCACATCCTTTTGATTTTCCCAGCAAAAATGTCCCGACTCCAGAGTCCTTAACATAAAAAAAATCAGTCTACAGGCTTTCATCGACAACCTAGGAAGTCAGGGAAGGTCTTGTTTTTAAGTTTCGCTACAAGCTGTTCACACATTTGGCAAAAAAAAGCTATTAATACATGAAAATTCTTATATATAGCCCCTTTAAAATAGCACTTTAAAATGAGTAGGGAGCATCTGTCAACACGTCTGACCCTGAGTCCTGCTCTCAGTCTGAGTGTGTGTCTTTCTCCTTCCTAACACATTATGATAATACAGCCTTTCATCAGTCACCCTCCTTTATATGAACAAAGGTGCTATCTCTCTGCAGCATCTGCCTTGTGTCACAAGTTACAGGTGAGACATACACAAAAAAGCAATACAATCAATACTCATTGGTCCCTATCTCCCTAGCACAGCATGTGCACACAAACACATTCATCCACTACACAGATGCACGGTTGCTTGTGTTCAGTTAACATTAGAAGTTCCATGTGATATAGAAAAATAAAGAAATAATTCACCTGTTAACTATAGCTGCGTTTCCCTTCAAAATTTCACTAATTGAAATTGAAAATTGAAAATACGTCCAATGGTAACACATCAATTTAGCAAAAACTCCCATATATCGCTAAAAAGTTTTTACACTCAGATGAGGTGAGGAAAAAAATAAGATTTAGTCACATACCATCAGTTAATTGAAACGCTGTCATTTTGCAATCAGTTTTTATCGACATTTAGAAAATATTGCAAAAGTTTTGCGCAAATCTGTAACGGAAGCCTTCTGTCACACCCCTTTTTGAGCAAAGATCGTAACTTAAATGTTTGTAATTCATGAATGCTTTGGAATACAGACCTAATGTTGGTCTTTTTATAAAGAAGACACAGCAGATTATTGAAAGTAACTTAAAAAAATGAAACTGTAAAAAAGTTTAATGTCAAAGTTTAAGTTTACTGTAAAGCAAATGTACTGAAGTGAACAAAATTTTTAAACTAAAAATATTTTAAAAATTAAAAAAAAAAAAAAAAAAAAAATTGGAATCTAAAAACCATATCTCTAACCAAGTTATGTTCCCAATTTGAAGCTGATATCACAAAAATTGAGAAAATGTAAAATGTAATGCCCAGTAAAATGATTTAAAGTACTGTTTCCATGTTAGTGCACTGTTTAATTTCAAAAAGGATGAATTTTGAGTGTTTAAAGAGTTAGTTTACTAACCCTCATGTCGTTCCAAATCCGTGAGACTTTCGTTCATCTTCGGAAACACAAATGAAGATATTTTTTAATGAAATCTGAGAGCTTTCTGTCCCTCCATTGACAGCTACGCAACTACCATTTTGACACTTAAAAAAGTTAATAAAGAGAACTAATCCATATGAATTGAGTTGTTTAGTCAAGATTTTCTGAAGAGACTTGATCGCTTTATATGATGAACAGATTTAATTTAAAGGTGCTCTAAGCGATGTCACGTGTTTTTAGGACCATGTCACATACAGCAAACATCTCCTCACTATCCGCTAGCTGCCTGTCCCCCGAACACACTGTAAAAAACGCGGTCTCTGTAGTCGCCACAAGCTCCTAAAACGGCAATAAAAACAAACTGGTGCAGCCTGGACCACGAATCATAATAAACATGCTCCAGCCAATAACCGACAAGTAATGATTTTAAATGCGCGTTCATGACTGTTTCAGGAAGCACGGAGGGGAGGGAGGAGGAGGAGGAGGGAGGGTCTAGCTAGCCTCTGTTTTGTTTGACAACACTTCGAACGTCAACAGGAAGTTACTCCACCCAGGATCGCTTAGAGCACCTTTAATCTTTTATTCACATATAAACACCGATCAGCTCAACTGAACCTGCTTGATGCGCGAGAACAAACCTCATTGGTTTCAAAAATGAACAAAAATCGTTATGGGTTTGGAACGACATGAGGGTGAGTAAATAATGACAATTTTT